>NC_056574.1:18496403-18662253 GCF_018340385.1 Cyprinus carpio | reverse complement strand
CCCTCAGGCAATCCATCTAATGAACACTTGATAATAACTGTGGAACACACTACACTATTTATATTTATATACACATACACTTATTTATCTGACACACAGACCTAGTGTACACTTAAATTTTTGCACATAATATACCTGCACATACATAAATGCTTTTTTGTAATATCCCTGCCATATAGGGATACTGTCAATTTTTATATTGTCATTCCTTACCTACTTATTTGTATGTTTTGTATTTTTTTATTCTTTTATTATGTGTTTTTTGTTCTGTCGCTGTCATTCTGTTGCACTGCGGAGCTTCTGTCACGAAAACAAATTTCCCGTATGTGTAAACATACCCGGCAATAAAGCTCATTCTGATTCTGATTCTGAAACTAGAAAACGTAACAGGCTTACAATCAACAAAAAATACTCAGCAATATGAGTGTGTGTGTGTGCCAGTGGCGTGGCCACGAGTGTACCAGGGCATACTGGTGCCACCCACAGTGGCAGTTGGCACACCTAAAATAGATGCAGAATAAATTTTTTGTAGTCTTAACACGCACACACACACACACACACATATATATATATATATATATATATATATATATATATATATATATATATATATATATATATATATATATATATATATATATATATATATATATATATAAAACTTATTTCCAAACTTGGTCTATTGTTGTTTACTTACGATAATTGTTAATTTCAAATGTAATTTAAATTTTGAATGATTTTCGTAAAAAATAAAAAATAAATAAAAATAAATAAATAAATCTGCCGACATTCGGACTGAAAACCAATCTGCAAACAGCCGCTGACTGTGACGTGTGACCCCAGCATCTTGGGAGACGTCTGCCACGCATTCTGAACAGTAGAGATTCTTTGACTAAACCTTTCTAGCTAGCATTATGTCACAGAGCTCGCTGCTTAAATTCTTTAGTAAAAAACCTCGCCTTGATGTACAGCCAGAGACAAGTCCTAAAGAGGGTGAGAATGTTAGTCCCTGCCCTGGCCCAGCATCAACAGGTAGGGTTGCCATCCATTCCGTGTAAGATGTAATCGTCCCATTTATAAGGCATCAAAGCATTCCATTTGAAAGTTATATGGAATGCAGTTTGCCCCGTATTTGCAGGCATATGCCATATGAACACCAGACCATACAAATAACAAATTCTAAATTGATGTGATCAATATTTTTGCACAAATCATTGTTTCATTTGCGAACATAGGCTTTCGAGGAAGGCTTTAAGACCAAGCAGAATCCTCTGCCGGTTGATCGCTTCCGGTTCACAGTGAGCAGGACTCGTGCCATCCCCGTTTTGATTTCTGCAAAGGGTGAATGCAAGCGACGAGATTTTTGATCATGAGCACAACATCCAGCTAGGCAAGAAAACATTCAATCTACCTGAGGGAAGAAGTCTTTCACTATTGAAAGTTTTATTTATTTCTTTAAAATAGAATATTTTTATTTTATTTCTAGTGGGGTTAGGGTTAACCCTTTCCTAAACATGGCATAATTTAACCAAATGACAAATGATTTATGTGACAAATGATTTATGTTAAACAAAATGAGTAAATCTACAGTAAAAATAGCAAATTCATGGTAAATTGACAGTAAATTTATTAAAATGTGTCATGAGTGCACATCAGTAATTTTGAATCAATGAGAGAACACACATGCTTATTCAATTGGGTCTGATTCCATTTATTTGTGATCACAGGGAATGCAAAAAACAACTATGTTAGGGCTTTTAAGTCCAAAGGCTGTGATGGAACGGCTGCCTCATAATTATTGTACCCTGAACCCTAATTCACCACCCTTCACGAAGTTCCTGACAGAAGTGGGTGTAAGAGAGAGAAGGGGTGCACTATCAACCAGGATTGGAGGCAAGTAATAAGGCACACCTGAGCCTCGTCACTGCCACAAATTGTGAAGAATGAGATGCAATATTAGTTATTCAGTTATTCAGATTTAGGTTTCAGTGCCACCTTTGCTGTGTAAAGATTGTGTAAAGAATGTATTTGGTCTTGGCAGAATAGATCTGCTATGCTGCTGTGGCAGAGTACTGAGACTTGCAACTGACAATACATCCACAGACATGCTGCTGTGAGCTTGTAAGCCATACTGCTGCTTCACATACAACAAACACGCATTTCCCCCATCACATATAATATACATGAAATTACCCATAGTAAATATACAGGTGGAGTTGGGGAAGGTGGAAAGGTGAAAGTGCACTGCAAACTGCTACAGCAAACACTGGTCAAGTATTTGAATACCGAACAGCAAGCTCATTGGCTATTAATGCAACATAAACCAATCAGCTATGCCGTGTATATAACAATGTGTTATTAGCAGATTAAGTTAAGGACCTATCAGCCTGCGCCATTTAGAGTTTCATAACAGAACTTTGTATTTAACATTTATTTTGTTTCAAATAATTTTTTATTTTTTTTTATGATTTTAGTTTTAGTTAACTATAATGATACTGCTGCTTATTAGAGCAACTCATCATGTGTGCAAACCAGTTAGATATGTTAGGTGAAACAGGAAGTTTATTGTCTAATAAGCATGCAGAGTCCACTTTCTGTGGTTGTGCTTGGGGGGAAAGTAGAAATATAAATAGGTCTACAGGGTTGTAGAGCCCATACTGTGATTCACTCCCATGCCCACTTATGCAACAAACACACAAATGCTTACTGCAGGCATAGGAACCACTCTAAATCTTTTCCTCTCCACTTGTTTTTAGCTTCTCTCCAAGCTCTCTTTACATAAGCCACAATAGGTGAAGACATATCGAAACCCAGAGTTTTAAAATGTAGAAAGTAAATATGAATGCGATACACAGACCTAGCCTGAAAACATCAATCAGTGCCACATTCCTTGACATAACACATAACCAACACAGACAAACAAACAGTTGAGTTTTGTGTGATGTTGATTAAAGACCTATATAAATTATCCGATCCATGTTATGATCTTGGGAAACTGGACCTGAATTTACTTGGCAGCACAAGATAAGTGGGATAATGCATTACACATTGCTTCACATTCAAACACATACATCATTTTGTATTCTACTTCTTACCATTTTCAGTTCCCAGTGCATTGTGCCAGTTCCAGAGACCTCGAGGGCATGGCAGGGTCGGGCAACAGCATTCCTAAGAATTACCAACCATATGCAGCGAGGCTCTGGATCACTGCAATCCACTCCCACCGAAAACTCAAAACACCACTCCTTACCCACTGGAGCTGGGACCCTGGATAGGTGCTGCTTCACTGAACACATCATCCTGATAAAACATAGGTGATCACTGGGTCCATCACAGAGAGCACACCCACAGACTTAAACAATCTTAATGTGCTCATCATCTCTTGGACATAAGAACTTGTCCCACTTAGTGATCAACCAGCCGACAATCTATTGAATGGTTTCATTGCCATTTCTAATAATTCTGAATTTTAGATAAAAAGATCCTCATACCAGAATAATACCAATCTTGGCTTTCCACAACATTGTACTTGTTCATCCCGGAACTATTTGCAAGAATTCAGACTCACGTCTATTCCATCTCTGCTGATCAATGGCTCTTCACATATTTTGCAGTAGTTTGGCCTTCTCAAATCAGACAACCTACAAATTTGTACTTATGGGTCCAAGTATGCTTTGTGGGACTTTATTCCCTTCTTCATTCTCTACAGGCTCAGAGTGGATGTAGAGTCATGTCATTTCCCTTAATTGTTTCTTCCATAGATGTCCCTGCTTTATGCAATCAACAAAACCTTCAATGTTAATACAGATGTCGGCAATGAACTCTCCTGATGTAGCCCGCAATATGATTCAGAGCCTCTGGTTGGTCTCCCTTTTGGCAAAATTCTTCATTCTCAAGGAGTAACCTCCATTGCCAGAGTAGACTGAACCAGTGTAGACTGAACCTGGCTGGTCTGTAGGGTGCTGGTGGATCAAACCAAGACTAGGTGGAAAAGGTCTATTCCACTTTTAGTAGTATGACATGCTATTAATTTTGATAGTTTTTGTCAAAAGCAGCAGTCCTAGTATCTGTTATCCCAGTGTAAACACTGCCAATCAGACGACTGATTGACAACTCCTTCATTCCATCCATCTATCCCTCTGTTCACCTCATTCCTGATCTACTCGATACCCAAGCCGGTCAATGCTGCTGCTGATGTCATGAGCAGCTCTTTTTATACACTCTCTCTCTCTCTCTCTCTCTCTCTCTGTCTCTCTCTTTGTCTCTCTCTCTCTCTCTCTCTACCC
The DNA here is from genome assembly GCF_018340385.1 of Cyprinus carpio. NCBI lineage: Eukaryota > Metazoa > Chordata > Actinopteri > Cypriniformes > Cyprinidae > Cyprinus > Cyprinus carpio. The sequence goes on along the minus strand of NC_056574.1, from coordinate 18,657,967 downwards.
CCCCCCCCCCCCCCCCCCCCCCCCCCCCTCTGGTTGACTTGGCCTGTTTCTCTGTCAGCTCATTTTACATTCAGAGACCTTGCCATCATTGCTGCTTTCTTGCTAAACTGCTACTGCAGTCTTCATGGTTTGACATGTTTCCCAGTGAGTAGGGCAAAAATATAACAGAGATACAGGGCTGGTGCTACCTACAGGCAGAGTAGACAATTCTCTAGGGCCTCCATAACTGTAATATCACTATATGCTAGTCCACCAATCAAGACGGGCAGCAAAGGGCTAGATCTTTGTCCACTGGATATAGAGGAATTGACACTCATCTGTAGCGAAACCAATTAATGCCACTGTTTCAAAGTCGGTCCCTCTGAATTTATGAAAAGATAGTCAGCTGCAGAAAAGTATGATTTTTGCTGTTTTGTTTGCCATACCCCAATTCTGCTGACTTGTGGCACAGAAACAAACATATTCTTTGGAGGCTGCTAAGCGAAAGGACAAACAGGCACATAAAGAAAATGCAGCTAGTGATCATGTATTTTGACGAGACTGTAATGTATTATAAAAATAAACTGGGCCTTGTTCTGTCAATCAGTGTCCTTTTGGTATAGGTCATTTGCCAGTTTAAGTTCAAAAGAGCACAAGCGTTGTCAATGCGTAAATGCTGTGAGACACTTACAAGTACAGTTAAAGTAAAAAGGTTTGTATTCAAAATTATGGCAAAGACACTAGAGTATTTTTTTAAGGTTTAAAAAAAACAACAACATATTTTTTTAAATTCCACTGATGTTTACATTACTGCTTTAACATAATAATGTAGTTTTGAAATCACACTGTCTTTGTATTTATTGAAAAAGAAGCATATATTTTCATAAAGAAATAATTCTATTACTTTATTTTTAAAAATTTCATCTCAAGTCTCCATCTCTACAAGAATAAGATAAAATAAAAAAAAAACATGCAATGAATGTGTTAATAATCATGGCTGACTTTACATGGAAGGTCGAGTACACTGTATTATGGGAAACAGTATTCTGAATGGTATGCGGTTTCATGCTGTGCATTTTGGCAAAAGTAGTACTGTAGATCATCCAGTTATTCTATTCAGTCAGATAATTCACATACTTCAAAAAAAGTATGCTATAGTGAACACAGCTTCATCAAACTACTCTGATCTTAGTGGAAACATAAACCTGCTTTTGTCATTAGTTTCATTCTGTAGTTTATAAAAGATTCATTCAAATCACACTCACTTGCATAACTGCACAGCTCTAAATGTTTGGAAAAACCTCCTATCTGACCTATATTTAGTCAACTGTAGAAATTGTTAAATACTAAAATTAATGTTCCATATTTATAAACAAAATGTGTCAGTGGCCCCCTCACTCTTGTTTTCCACATAACTGCACATGTCCCTACCAAAGAACTTGCAGCAGATTAGCTGCGTGACAATGACTGTGACCTCTTATACTGGCCGTGGATGATGGTGATTTTGATATAACCTCCATATTTATCCTGTAACAAGTCTCAGTACTTGAATAAGATTTAAAAGATGTCTAATCCATATAGAATTCAACGCTGTGCATCAGGCCTGGAGATACTATTGCATCATCACTAGCCGCTTTTTCACTTTCGGGCCAGTGTGTGCAAGGGCTAACAATGAGCCATGCTGAGCCAATAGCCTTGCACCTCAAGCCCCGAGCCCAAAATCAAGTAGCATTTCCACTGTCAGACCAGCGCTGCTGCAAAACCCGCCCTTAAAACGCCTCTCTAAAGCAAACATCACACAACCCCAGCATTTCACCAGCATGGGGGAAATAAATGAAAGCGTACTCAGTTACTAATGTAACCTGAGATCCGGGAATGAGTACTGCGTCGCTAAGACGCTATGGGGAAAACAAATTTTTCTCAGATGACTGAAGCCTTTTTTAATAACACAGTGTAACTGCACGGACATTGATTCGATCAGTGATATAAAGACCCCAATGGGTCGGCCGCGGAGCTGCATGAGCCTATGGTGATGGAGCCCTCCAGAATGGGCGGGACCATCTGGCTATATAATTCTATCTATCTTCCCCGGGAGTTTTTCTATCTATCTGCCCATTCTATCTTCCCCGGGAGTTTTCATCGATCATCGTTACTGCTGTCTACATCCCACCACAAGCTGACACCGGTTTGGCTTTGTACGAGCTTCACGATGCGCTCAGCGGCAACATCAACAAACATCCTGACGCTGCTGTTATCATCGCTGGGGACTTTAACAAAGCCAACCTCAGGCAGGTTATGCCTAATTTTCATCAACATGTATCCTGTCCAACCAGAGGACCGAATACACTGGATCACTGCTACACTCAGTTTAAGCATGCCTACAAAGCTCGCTCACTACCGGCTTTCGGCAAATCGGACCATGCCGCCATTTTCCTCACACCAGAATATAAACAAAGGCTCGTTCAAGAACCCCCGGTGCAGAGGGTGGTGACGCGCTGGTCCGCCCACTCAGAAGCCATGCTACAGGCGGCTCTTGATGACGTAGACTGGGACATGTTTCGGGCAAGTTCATCTGACGTCAGCGAGTTCACGGATGTAGCATTAAGCTTTGTAAACACGCTAGCCGAACAAGCTACGGATACAATATCTATAAGGACCTTCTCTAATCAGAAACCTTGGGTGGACAGTACAATCCGTGCAGCAGTAAACAAATGCACTGCTGCTTACAACGCCGGAATTACTAAGGGAAACATGAGTGAGTACAAAGCATCGTGCTATGCTCTCCGACGCGCAGTAAGAGCCGCCAAACTCCGATACAGGGAACGAATAAAGTCACATTTCCAGCTCAATGACTCCCGACGCATGTGGCAAGGACTAAGAACCATCTGTGCCTTTGGAAATAAATCCTCTGCAGAGGTGAGACCAGATCCATCGCTGGCTGACGAGCTAAATACTTTCTACGGCCGCTTTGAAAGCAATCTGAGCAGCGCGAGTCTGCCGATCAGCGCGTCAGGAAGCAGCATTCAGAGCAGCGATAATCATGTAATCACCGTTTCTGAGGACGAGGTTCGGAGGGCTCTAAATCGAGTGAACATCAGGAAAGCAGCCGGACCTGATGGGATTTCTGGCCATATTCTGCGGTCCTGTGCTGATCAGCTCGCTGGTTTGTTTACATCCATTTTTAATGAGTCTCTTGCTACATCGGTGGTTCCCACCTCCTTCAAAAACTAAAGAACAATAACCCCTCTTGCCTGAATGACTATCGTCCAGTTGCCCTCACATCAATAGTCATGAAGGTCTTTGAGGGACTGGTTAAAAACTTCATCAGCTCCTCCATCCCGGATACTTTGGACCCTCTTCAGTTTGCTTATCGCCCCAACAGATCCACTGATGATGCCATCTCTCACATCCTGCACTCTTCTCTCACACACATTGACAGCAATAACAGGAACTATGTAAGGCTGCTATTTATCGACTATAGCTCAGCTTTCAATACTATAGTCCCCATCACCCTAGCTTCTAAACTCATGGACCTCGGCCTGAATTCTTCACTATGCAACTGGATTCTTGATTTCCTCACTAATAGACCTCAAGTGGTGAAAGTAGGCCAGTACACCTCCAGCTCCATCACCCTGAACATAGGAGCTCCACAGGGCTGTGTCCTGAGTCCCCTGCTCTACTCTCTCTACACACATGACTGCGTGTCTTCCCACAGCTCCACATCTATTATTAAATTTGCTGATGATACTGTGGTTCTGGGCCTCATTTCCAACAATAATGAGACCGCATACTTGGATGAGGTAGAGAAATTAACATCATGGTGCCAGGACAATTGTCTCTCTCTGAATGTGAGCAAAACTAAAGAGCTGATTGTTGACTTCAGGAAGAGACAGCAGCAGCCCTATACTCCTCTAATGATCAGCGGGACCCCTGTGGAGAGGGTGAGCAGCTTCAAGTACCTCGGTGTAAACATCTCCGAGGACCTGACTTGGACTACACACATTCAAACTCAGGTTAATAAAGCCAGGCAAAGACTGTACCATCTGAGACAGCTGAGAAAATTCAGGGTTTCACCTGCAATCCTGAAAACTTTCTATTCAGGGGCCATAGAAAGCGTATTGACTCAGTGTATATCAGTGTGGTATGGGAACAGCTCCAGTCATGACTGCAAAGCCCTGCAGAGAGTTGTGCGCTTAGCTGAGCGCATCTCAGGGTCTGCTCTCCCCTCTCTACAGGACATCTACCTCAAACCCTGCAAAAAGCAGAGCTGTTAAAATCATCAAGGACTCCATCCATCCCAGTAACCATCTTTTCACTTTGCTGCCATCTGGTAAGCGTTTTCCGTAGCCTGATGTCAAAAACTGAGAGACTTAGGAGGAGTTTCTTCCCCCAGGCCATCAGGCTCCTAAACTCAAAACCAGCCTCTTAACATCTTCATGTCTCCACTTAATATTCACTTTATCAGTAAGACATTCATCATTCACTACCTCACATTGATATTCTGTAAGTGTCAACCTGTTTGCACATTTGCCTCTTGTACATTCCTGTGTATCTTAATATTTAAGACTACAGTTTACTTTCATGCACATTATTTTCCACTATATATTTAATTCTACAGTATACATCTCTTTATATATTTTATATTTTATTCTTATATTTTTATTGTTTACTTTTATTTCATTCTTTCATAGCTATATTTATGCATATTTTCATCTGTGTTGTATTCTTTAATAATTGCACTGTCCATGGAGCGGACCTGACTCACATTTCACTGCTGGTTATATATGCTCTATATAATTGTGTATGTGACAAATAAAAATCTTGAATCTTGAATCTTGAATCTTGAATATAAGCCGGCCTGTTGCCATAGGATCCTCAGGTTACTTCGACTGGAGTGAAGAATGAGTCATGCAGCTGCATAGCATGGCTAGTTACACATTTCTCATTCCCGTATCTCAGGAAACCAAGGTTATGTTGGTAACCGAGTACATTCCCTATTAATTACTTTACTCGTTCTGCGTCGCTTAGATGCTATGGGGAACCAGTACAATCCAGCCGTGTTATAGGAACGACTCACCTTAAGCACCACAAGGGGCCCAGAGGGAACAAGTATTTAGCAGGGAATGCCCTGCAGCAAGCAATAGGGCTAGACTTGCAGAGGTCACCCCCGCCATGAGTAATCATTCCAAGAAGACTCTTACAGCCTCAGCACTCTGTGAGGGCCAAGAGCATTAGAAAGGAGGTCCCAAAGAGGAGTATGCTAGCACAATAGTGTCAACTATCCACCTGGAGGGTCTCTGCTTAGTGACCGGAAGCCTTTAGGTGCGGCACATCAAAGCATATAAAGAGTTGTTCCAACTGCCTGATCGGGGTGGAACGCTCAATAGAAAACCTCAATGCCCTGACGGGGCAGAGTAAGTTCAACTCCTGGTCATCCTCAGAGTGAGGAAGCACCGATAGAGTTATAACCTGTGCTCTGAACTAGGTGGAGAGCACCTTAGGTACGTATCTGTGCCTTGGTTTCAGGACAAACTTAGAGTTGCTGGGCCTGAATTCAAGGCAGGAGGGGCTCACAGAGAGCACCTGCAGATCTCCCCTCCACTTCACCGATGCTAATGCCAGTGGCAGAATGGTTTTTAGCATCAGGGAATGAAGGTCATTGGATTGTAGCATCTCAATGGGAGGACTGTTTAGATTCCTCAGTACCGTGGACAGATCCCATGTAGGGACTGTGGAAGGGCGAGGCGGGTTGCGCCTCCTAGACCCCTTCAAAAAGCGAACAATCAGGGTGTTCCTGCCCACCGATTGGCCGGCTATAGGAGTGTGGTAGGCTGCTATAGTTGCTACGTAGACCTTGAGTGTGGATGGGGAATGGTCCTTGTCCAACAGCTCTTGCAGGGCAGACAATATCCAAGATGTGTCACAGGAAGCTGGGTCTTCACCGCAGGTCGTGCACCAGGCAGAGAAGACTGACTATTTAAGGGCATAGATGCGTCTCGTAGATGGCGCTCTAGCATGAGAAATTGTATCTAATACAATAATAATCTGGGAGGTCTGCAGGCTCCCACCAAGAGGCCAGAGGTGAAGAGCCCACAGCTTGGCTGGGGATGCCAGATCGTTCTGTTCACCTGAGAAAGGAGGACTAGTCTCAGGGGGGTGAGCCATGGAGCTGCTACTAGCAGCTGAGACAGCTCTGCAAACCAGTGTTGGTTCCTCCATCGTGGGGAAAGCATAAGGAGGAGGTTGGCCCAGTTGTGGGCCAATACATCCATGTCCCTCGAGAAATAAGTTGGGCAATGAGAGTTGTCTTTTGAGGCAAAGAGGTTGACCTCTGCCTTGCCAAAGATTTCTGCTCCTTGGTTTAACCTTTGTGAACACAAGTTGAACTGAGCCCATTCCGGGAGGCGCTTTAATAGAATAAAGAGTCGCTTCGAGGAGAGTCCTTCCTGGCGATTTATGTAGGACACAACCATCATGCTGTCCGATCAGACTAGGATGTGGTGTCCCCTTAGGTCTGGCAAGAAGGTGCGAAGGCCCAAACACACTGCCAGCATCTCCAGACAGTTTTGACCATTCCCAGGGGCACACCTGCAGCTGTAGCACTGGAGATGCAGAGGCCATGAGATGCAGCATCTTCGCTCTTGGCAAAATTGACCCTGAGCACCAGGCATTCTAAGTGGCTGAGGAAAAAGGATCTGTGAGATAGTGATTCAGTCTCTGACTGGGCTAAGATGAGCCAGTCGTCAAAGTAATTCAGAAGGTGAATCGTCTGTGATGGGGGGCTATCTGGATGTGAAAGTACACATCTTTCAGGTCCAGGGAAAATAACCAGTCCCCTGGGCATACTTGCAAGAGTATCTGTTTCAAAGTAGTCATCCTGAATGGCCAATTCATGAGGGCATGGTTCAGGTGTCTGAGACCGAGGATGGACCGTAAGCCACCATCCTTTATGGGGACGATGAAGTAGTGGCTGTAGAAGCCTGACTTGCTCTGATCTGGGGAAATCTATGGCTTCTTTTGCCAGTAAATTCATCACCTCGGAGCACAGGACGTGTGCGTCTTTGGTCCGAACCGCGGTGGGAACTGCTCTGCGGAATCGTGAGGGTCCTTGAGCGAACTGAAGTTTATAACCTTGTTTTATTATCCCCAAAACCCAGCCTGACACTCTGCCGATGGCCTGCCAGGCTTCGGCCCTCGTGACAAGGGGTTGGATTGGTTCGGGAGGCGGCTCACCTTGTGGGTACTTGACACTCGAGATAAGTGGAAGAGGAAATTTGCTCTTCTTTTGAGAGTGTTTTTATTTTTCTCGCTATAACAGCAACCGAACATGTGGTTGCTTTTTGAACGGGCCCAGTATTCACAACGGAGTTTACAACAAACACATTCCTATCTGCACCTGGAACTGAACAGGGTGCTTGGAGGCATAACAGAGGCCGTTTGGGGGCGCTAGACTCAATGCTTTTTGTACCGAGAGCAGTCAGCACCTGTGGGCGTGGCTCTGAAGCTGTCAGTTATAAAAATCATTAGTGAAAGCTAGGGGTGTGCCCGAAGTCGAATACCTTATTCGGAAAGGCACGGATAATGGCTTCAAAAACTAATAACGGATAACAAATAATTCTGCCTGAATATTTGGCTGAGGCTGGCACAGTCTGGTGTTTGCTAGATAGCAGGTGAGCTAGGGGATCAGCATGATATTTTAAACAAACCTTTAAAGTTATGCAATAATAAGTGTGTGAAGTGAATGCATGTATAACCGGTATGAATGAAAAAAGTGCAAATCAGACACTGCATTGCTGTTGCCTCTCTGTGCATTTCTCAGAAATCAGAGTTTGGCAAAAGTAATATCAACTAAAATAATACACATCATACACATTCTACTATTTGTGTATATTTAAAAGGCAATGGTTTAAACCTTATAGGATATGATACATGAATGAATGGAATAGACAAACGAGATCGCCAATCAAACAGCCGCATTGCCATCTCTGCGCGTCTCTCAAAAACCAAACCAGCTCTCTATCAAGAGTAGGCTAATAATCAGCTTGTATACAGACTTTTGTACATTTTCTACTAGGCTTGCATGTTTGCTTCATCTTTTGCTGGTTTGTGTGGCACACGTACATTTGTTTATTGAAGTTCAAAAAAAGACTGCTTAAAGAGTTATGCGTAATGAAAAAGTGCACCTTGAATTAATTCAGTTGTGTTCAGATCACTAAACATTTGTTATGAAATCTCATTATCTACTTGTATGATACATTTATTTTTAGAAATTATTAATTTTATATTTTAGAACACTGAATAGGGCAAATAGTTGAAACAAAAATATTTTTCCATACTCTGTTCTCTTTTTTTCCATAGTTACTTTTCCAGACCTGCAAATGACTTGAGTGAAATACTTTTTTAAACTGCGCAGGAGTGAGCCAAAGGAAATCATGTTGTTTTACATAAACCTCTAATATTACAGTGCAGTAACAAGTGTGTGAAGTAAATGAGTGTAAACACTATGAATGAAATAAGCACAAATAAAATAGCAGTGTTGCACTTGCCTTTTTCTATGCATTTTCTGGAAATTACTTAAATCAATTTCCATATTTCTAAACTGCATAGAAACCCTTACTGTTTTAATTAGAAGATATTTAAATATTTATTTATCGGATCATGAAAGGTCCCCAAGCTTGGACTAGAACTCGCGTTCCCCGAAGCACAACCGCACTGCATCTCGAAGCACTGCCTATAAAAGGGTATCGGCTCAGACTGTTAGAAGATATTTAAATAAATGTTATAATCATAAAAATATATTTATATTAGTGGTGGGCATAGATTAATTTTAAATCTTATTTTTAAATCTAGATTAATCTCACTGTAATCTTGGAATTAATCTAGATTAATCTAGATTAAAATGGCTCATTTGAATTCTGCCCAAGGCATTCAAATTATGTTCAATAAGATGTACTTGTTAGTACTGATAGAGCTGTGCTGCACTCAAACATAGTAGTTTGATGACGACTCTTCCCCTGCGCTACATTGCTTGGCCCGGCATCTTCCGCATTAGCTAAGGGATGCTTTGCGTTTAGGTGGTACAAGTTGCAAACAACTTTACTCCTGTTACACACATACTCCGCCTGCAGTCCGTATGCGTTTCATTATTTTTTTTTTTTTTACGCACCCATGTTAACGGATTCCAGTGTTCGCGCAGTTGTGGTCCGTCAGTGCGTTCCATGAGCGGTGCGTCTGCAGCAGTGTACTGAGTCTATTTTTGCTGTGCTGCATGCGCTGAATTAAAATGACAGCGCATTGTTCACGGTAAAAATTAACATGGTGTTGTGTTGAGAAGCATACAATAGTTGATGTTCAGTTCATAGTAATTCCTAAGTATAACACATTAATGTGGAACTGCACCACTAGGGGCTCTAGTGAGGAATTGTGTTTAGTAATGTGACGAAGAAGAATAAAGTTGAAGATGTGAGTTGTACACCGCGTGGAGTGTGTTCTGTTAAAGTGTAAAAACACCACAAATTGGCGACGAGAATGAGCGCTTCAGTGCCGAGCCCGCCCCCGTTTCTTCCTGTTAGTGGGGAGCCACCGATTCCATTTGAAACGTGGCAGAAAATCTTTCATAATTACATGATAGTCATCCAGGCAACCGGAGATGCATGGCCGGAGGTACGCAGACGAGCGGTCTTGCTGCATTGCTTGGGGACGGAAGGCCAGCGCCTGTTTTATACTCTGCCAGACCAAGGTACTACTTTTGATGAGGCAATGGCTGCACTTCAGAAACACTTTGTGCCTAAAGTTAACGTAGTTGCATGCCGACACACGTTCAGACAACGTGTGCAAAGAGCAGATGAAACTGTTACGCAATACGTTGCCGCTTTAAGAGCGTTAGCAGCCCCATGTGCGTTCGGGGAAATGGAGAGTGAAATGCTCCGTGATCAGCTGATCGCAAATGCGTCGTTGACTGCAGTAAAGGACAAATTGCTGTTAGAGGATGACCTCACTCTAGAGAAAGCGATTACAATCGCATGTCAAGTGGAAGCTGCAGTTAAAAATTCGTCATTGCTCTGTAATTCCACTGCTACTGCCATGAAGTCGGTACAAGCAATTAGTATGGATACTAAGTATGGCAGAGGGGGAAAGGGCGCACGTTCAGCTAAGCAGTCACAAGTTGCTCAGAGACGATCGGAGGATCGAAAACAAACAACGACTGGTCAGCAACATCGGCAATGCTTTAGATGTGGATCGGACAAACATCTGGCAAATGATAAAAACTGCCCTGCTGCTAAAGTGACATGCAGAGATTGTCGGAAAAGAGGACACTTTGCTAGAGTGTGTAAAGCAGCAGTGAGTGAAGTAAGAGAGGTGGTAGTTCCAGACGTGACTGTGCTTTGTGTGGAAAACGTAAAAAAATCTGTCACAGCCAATGATAAGATCACCTGTGAAGTGAATATTGAAGCACCAAGAGGTCATAAACATAAGTTACAACTGGTTGTAGATATGGGCGCATCAGTTTCCATACTTCCAGAAGATCTGTATAAGAAACACTTCTCACAATGCACCCTGAGTAATCCAGAAATTAAACTTGTCACTTATGCAAAAGAGAACCTACCAGTTATTGGCTGTTTATCAGCATTAGTGGGTGTTTCAGAAAATGACAATGTAGTTCCAGCTACTTTTTATGTAGTGACTGCAGGATCTCCCTTGTTAGGGTTGGACTTGATAAGACGGCTGAACCTGAACATTGTAAGCGGGAAAGTAAAGAACATAGACGATGAATGTGGAATCTCAGCTGCACCTCTTCATATGACTCAGGATTGCACAAGTCCCGTGTACACAGTATCCCCTGTATCTGCTACTCACCTGGGATGTGTGAAAGGATTCATCCACAAAGTGCAAGTTAATTCAACAGTGACACCAGTACGTCAAAAATTGAGACGCTTGCCTCTCAGCATCCGCAAGGAGGTGTCCACTGAGCTTAATCGTCTCCTTACGGGCGTAATTGAACCAGTTGATGCTTCAGAATGGGTTAGTCCGTTGGTTGTGGTACGTAAGCGTGATGGACACATTAGACTTTGTGTGGACCTCCGTGAACCCAATAAGAGTGTGATTATGGATTGCTACCCATTACCTCACATGGATGATTTGTTTACAGAACTTGCAGGTGCTTCACATTACAGTCAAATTGATCTGAGCTCTGCTTACCACCAGCTGCCTCTCCATCCTGACAGTCGTAACCTGACAGCGTTCATAACGCACGAAGGCCTTTTTCGTTTCACTCGGGTTCCCTTTGGACTAGCTTCAGTGCCATCAGCCTTCCAAAAAATGATGCAAACGGTCCTAAAGGAGCTAGAAGGGGTAAAGAATTACTTGGACGACATTATAGTGTATGGTAATTCTCAGGAGGCCCATGATAAGCACCTCCAAGATGTTCGTCAAAGATTAGATGAGGTTGGCTTGCAGATTAACTTTGATAAAAGCTCTTTCAACCAAGCAAGCATTCCATTCCTGGGTCATGTCATTTCTAAAGAAGGACTTCGTCCCAGCCCAGACCACCTCACTGCCATTTCAGAAGCACCTCGACCTACGGATATGGTAGCGCTACGTTCGTTCCTAGGGCTCACGTCATGGTTCAACAAATTTCTTCCAAACTACGCTACTATGGTTGAGCCACTGAGGCAGATGCTTAGAGCTGATGCAAAAACGCCACTACAGTGGAGTAAAGAGACTGTTGAAAGCTTTGAAATGCTTAAGAGAATGCTGCTGGAGAGCCCTGTTCTTTCTATTTATGACCCTTCCCTTCCCACATTCATTACTACAGATGCCTCAGATTACGGCCTTGGTGCTGTTCTGACACAGCTACATCCTGATGGTGTCAAACGTGTGGTAGCTTTTGCATCCAGGACGCTATCAACGTCTGAGAGGAAATACTCTACTGTGGAGAAGGAGGCACTTGCGTGTGTTTGGGCGGTAGAAAAGTGGAGAACGTATGTGTGGGGACATCGTTTCACTCTAAGAACTGATCATCAGGCCCTGACTACTCTTCTCTCCACAAAGGACATGAATAGAGCAGGCATGAGGGTAGCTCGTTGGTCTGCTAGGCTCCTGTGCTTCCAGTATGATATACAGTACCGTCCAGGTAGTAAAAACTGTGTGGCGGATTGTCTGTCCCATATGCCATTGAGCCACACAGACACCACTGTATCCATTGAACAGGATTTAATTTCTGAAATCACAGAAATTCAGCCCTTTCTGACTGCGTTGCCGCTAGTGGACTTTAAAGCTGTATGCGAGGATTGTCCAGAACTGTCTCAGTTACGTCAGACAATTCAGACAGGTTGGCCTAAACTGCAAAAGTCTGTCTCCAGTGAGTTACGTCCATACTTCCCAATCAGACATGAACTGGCTGTTGAATGTCCATTGATTTTCAGGGGGAATCGTTTGATTGTTCCTATTGCACTGCGGGAACGCCTCATCCACCTGGCGCACGAGGGACATCAGGGGCTGGTTCGAACCAAACAGCGTCTGAGAGAGCTGTATTGGTGGCCGCGAATGGACGATCTTGTTCACACAATCCTGTCCGCATGTGTGACCTGCCAGGCCAGTGATAAATCAGCTAAAACATTTACAGCTCCAATGCAGCCAGTGGAGTTCCCAAAAGGCCCATTTCAACATGTTGCTATTGATATAGTAGGACCTTTCGAAAAGGGAGCTACTGATTGTAAGTTTGCAATAACACTGATTGACTATTTCAGCAAATGGCCAGAAGTTGGTTTTGCTTCATCAGTATCAACAGAGACTGTTCTGAAATTTCTGACCACTATCTTTGCTCAAGAAGGAAACCCCTGCACCATTACGACAGACAATGGGCCGCAGTTCACTTCGTCGGAATTTGCTGATTTTGTGAAAACACAGGGAATAAAGCGCATAAAGACCAGTGTTTATCACCCTCAGGCTAATGGGGCCATCGAACGGTTCAACAGGGTGCTTAAAGAGTGTCTTCAAGCAGCTGAAGTGGCGCATAAGCCCTGGAAATCTGCAGTCCTGACCATGCTGAAGAGCTATCGAGCGACACCCCATGCTACAACGGGTGAGACCCCTTTTCTGCTCTTGAGAGGCCGACCTATGAGAACAAAGTTGAATGTTCTTCTGCCTGAGGATACCCCTGATCAATTTGCTCAGGTTAGAGCTCGTGTGACACAAAGACAGAACAAAAGTAAACAATACACCGATCGTAAAAGAGGATCTAAATTTCTTAATATTGCGGTTGGAGATAAGGTGAGAGTGAGAAAGCCTTTTCATGTGAAAAAAGGAGAAGCCCAATTTACTGATCCGTTGTCAGTACAACAACAAACAGGTCCGAGTTCTTTCATCTTAAGTGTTGGGAAAAGATGGAATTCAGCACGTCTTTCACTATGTCCAGAAGGAGAGGAAAACTCTGCACAGGATGAAATACTTGAAAGAGGCTGTACAATGGAGAACACACGTTTTGAGTTCGGATAGGGGCTTGAGACAGAGACGCCCACCTTTGTGAACTCAAGACTATGTGTTGGAGTAATGTGTCTGAAGAGAAAGAAATAAGTCAGACCAAGAAGATATGTAAAGGGTGTAGGCGGATCGCTGCCCTATTTAAAAAAAAAAATGTGAATATACACTGAATCCTGAAATGTTTAATGAACGTTATTCTGTTATGTTAAAAGGAAAAGTGTGCTAGAATCTTTCATTATGCTCCGTTGAAATGCCTATTTGAAATAGACTGTTGCTTGAATGCATAAGAGGTCATTTAAATATGCTTATTTGAGATAAGTTGTTGTTTGAGTAAAGACTTGATTAAGGTAACAATCTTACAAGAGTAGTAATTCTGTTTGAGTAACGGGGGAGATGTTGTGTTGAGAAGCATACAATAGTTGATGTTCAGTTCATAGTAATTCCTAAGTATAACACATTAATGTGGAACTGCACCACTAGGGGCTCTAGTGAGGAATTGTGTTTTAATGTGACGAAAAAAAAAAAAAATTAAAATATGAGATTTACACACTCCTTGAATTTTTTCCTTTAAAATTTAAAAAAAACAAAAAATGAATTAACACGGAAATGCAGTAATTTCACAATAAATGTATAATAATTAAAGCCTAGTGTGTTTCACACGCAACACATGGGTTTTTGGCTAGGTTTAAAACAAGAAAAAGAGCACCTTTAGATAAACGAGGCAACATGATATAGGCCTATGCACTTTTATGGAAGCAGAAAAGCAAAGTTCATTAAGAACCGTGCGATTGCTTGTAATAAAGATTTAAATGCAAAAGGCACGAGAGTCGACTGTTTCTGTCAGTGGTGCTTTAATTTTAAATATTTGCGATATCCCAACAAGAAGGCTAATTTTTGTGTTTAAATGTTTTGCCGCTTGCTTGAGCAGCTTATTATACAAACCTAGAAGTCAAATGCATGAATAATATGTTGTTTATATTTATTAAGTTTAAACTAATGTCTATGAAAGATTGTTACTGTTCTGTGATAAGAGGCACATTTTGTTTTTTTTTTTTTTACATGGTTTGAAATATAGAATAATGAACAAATGTTGTGTTTGTGGACTAAACAGCCGCGGATTAGTAGCGGACTGCAAACGCGTCCTGTTTGAAAGCACTGAAGCTGTGTCCCAAAGTTGAGTGTGCACACTTTGAAGGCCACGGACTTCGAAGACCAGACCTCCGAAGTGCACGAAGGGTGCTCCGAAGTGCGTGAGATGCTCCGCCTTCACAGGATTTCCTAATCCCATCACCAGGTGTTTCCGATTAGCGCTCTGTCGCATAGCAACAGTGCGAGAAGAGCGCTGACGAGAGGACAGTCCTGCCAGGATAGGTGGAGCCAGAACTGCTCGTTTTTGTTTTTATGATTTACTCATAATGGAGGAGACGGTGATGAACCTCAGACTTAGCCAAGACCGAGGCCAGGTAAACTACACTGGTTTGCTGCGATCTTTGTCGGATTACAACTTTAAATGCAGGTACTGGCTTGGAGCTTGCTTGAATAATGTAATGATACATACGAAAAACTACAAAATACACACATAGCCGTTCAAATCCTGACTGATATCTTACAAAGGTGTGATTTTATGTAGTTTATTGTCTTGACTGTATGTAGACAGGTTAGCAACCAGTATTTTTTAGGCAGTTAACCATAAAAATAAAACTGTATTAAAAAATAGAGCATAGTACAGCTTAATGTCCAGCAACTTTAAATTTAATAACCTTTAACATATTTAGAAGTAAAACTGCCAACATACACAGAAGTGCAGCAGTATTATTAATGTAAAACCATCCTGACAAATTCTTTTTTTTCAAGACAATACTGCACATACCTTTACTTTTACTCTCAATACCTTAAGTATATTAGAGTATGCAAGATAATACTTTTGTCTAAAGGATAGTTCAGCCAAAAATAAAAATTGTGTAATCATTTACTCACCCTTCAGTTGCTCCAGGTTTGTAATTTATATTTTTGGGTGAACTATCCCTTCAGCTAAAGTTGTAAATATGAGTAGTGGTTTTTCCCCAATATGGTATTGGTAGTTACTAAAAGTAGTTTACTAAAGTATGTCAATATTTCTTCTACTAATTACGTTGTCATAGCTCTAAACAATTTCTCTTTTCCTTCTTTCCCTAAATCAAACCAGACCCCTGTACTGCAGGATAGAGCTGAATGTGGCAGCGCTGGACAGGTGTTTAATGGTTTTGTTCTGAGCAGGGAGACCCTGACTGTGCTGCTGGATCTTCTGGGAAGTGAAGGGCAAAAGTGATGGTGTGCCACGATCCAGACCCTGGTGTTTCTCTTCTGTCTGCTAGTGGTCTCCAGAGTGTTTGACATGTGCCTCGTTCCACTGTCACCGCATCGTCCTCCGAGTCTCTGAGGAGGTGCTGGCCATTCACCAAGAGACTGACCTCCTGAACACCCCAGAACTCATGGAGGCTGGGCCGGGCTCAAACTGATGTTGTTTTCTGATGTTAAACCTAAGATATGTTGTAAATGGTTGTAAAAAGTACTTTCTGTTATGTATAGAGCAATTTTAATTAATAAAAAAAAAATTACATAAAAAACAAACAAACATATAAAAGAATGTTTTGTGAAAAAATTATAAGCTACATTAAAAAAAAAAAAAAAAAAAAAAAAACATGTACATAAGTACTTTTCTTTTATTACACATGTGAATATGCAAAACAAAAATACAAAATGTACAGAAAGTACTCAGGCTTATATACGAATAAATACACACTAAAAATGAATAATGTATACAATTTATGCATTTCATTTTTAACTTGCGTCACAAAAAATAAACTACAGAAATTAGGTTGTTTCATTGGACAATATGACATTTAAAAAATATATTGGGAAAAACTGTAATGTACTAATTTTTTCCCCACTGTTTTCTCTTATCTAATGAAGAATGTATTTGTTTGAGTTTGATGTCCTCCCTGTCCACTCGCTCCCTCACCTGTCTCAGGACACTTCACAATTTAACCATGCCTGTTAACAACAAAAACACATGCTCACTTTCTCCAGAATAATATTAAAACAAAAGAAAATGGAAACACTTATGAAAAAGACAGGTTTGCAATCTTAACATTAGAAAATATGACACAGCAGGACACGCATACAAAATACTGAAGTGCTTAAGTTTGGTGAAAACATTTGTAGACATCTCCTGTATGGAATGCCAAGTCTGCCGAAATAAAAAATAAATAAATACATAAATAAATATACAAATAAATGTAAAAAAGAAAAAAATAAATAAATATATATATAAATAAATATACATAGAAAAGCAAAAAACGAAAATAAATAATTATTTATACATTTATTTCCTTTTTTATGTATATATTTATTTTTTCCCATATTTATTTATTTCTTCTTTTATTTATTTATACATTTATTCATTTATACATTTATTTATTTCTACATTTATTTATTTTTACATTTATTTATTTCTACATTTATGTTTTTCTACATTTATTTATTTCTTCATTTATTTCTTCCTACATTTCTTCCTGCGTAGGGTAATGAGGAGGGCGTGGTTTACCTCAGACATAGCAATCGAGCTCAGAGTAAGCGAAGGCGAAGGGTTGAGGCCACAGTGACACCCTGTGGCGAAATACAATAAGTATCACTGACGTTGATACGGTCTGTGACTGCGAGGTATATGGTTAAAATCTTACTGTGTGACATGGATATGCTCGTCTTTATTCCGGACATGGTCGTAGAACATCGTTTGGTCTGGATTTGTAAAATGTCCTGGGCTAACAAACATGAAACAGGGACTCTGAAACAGAAGCGCTTTATTTTTTCAATTTTTCGGTCAAAACTCACGGAAAGGAAGCAGGGCACATAGGCTACAGTGAAGTCAACGCAAGCATATTGACCAATGCTTTTGAAACGAGACCATTGCATTTGAATGTAGCCTAATTTCCAAAAACAATACTGACAGCAACAGCCTTATTAAATGTATGAACGTCACGTTAATCCACATCAATAAATTCAGTTAGAGGATAAGACTTTAGCCTATAGGGCAGTTAGCCTACCACTAAAATCCAACCAGATCTTCATCAGAGCCATCAATACAGAAGAGATCTTAATGCATTTACACAGCAATTAGCCTACAAGTGCATACAAATATTATGAAGTGTCTTAGGCCTACATTTTTGAAGACATAAATATGACATGATGGAATCAATGAAGTGATAGCCTACGTTTAATATGAAACTAAAACAGACACCAGGTGGCAGAAAGTCACTGTCTTAATGAGTGAGTTCAATCCACTCGTTTGGTACACCGAATCAAAAACAACTCGACGTGTTGAAGCGATTTGTTTCTGATCATTTATATTTAGGCCTATGCGTTTATCTAAAATAATTATAATAGACTAAATAATAATAATAATAATAATAATAATAATAATAATAATCAATAAATGACCAAATGTTCAAAAAGTTGGCAGAGAGGGGTCATGTTCGGGGAAACAACATAATTGTTGATAGGCTATATTTTTCGGGGCCATGGGTTTAATTCGCAAACCTGTGTGACCATATAGCAAACTATTCAGAAATGGAAATAACGAATGCATTAATATTTTGTTTTGAATTTAAGAAAAGTCGATTGAATATTTACAGGTTTTATCTCGTTATTATTTTCAGAATAGTAACGTCTTTGTAACCAACCACAGTGATCAAAAATCTCTATCTAATAGGCTACTTCAAATAACAAAAAAAATCAAAAATTCTAAAAATTTGTATAATTTTAAATATAACTTAAAATAAACATTCAACAAAAAATATTACCAATATCATTCTAATTATAAAAAATTTCAATATGTCTTTCTTTTTATTATTATTATTATTAGGCTATTGTTATCATCATCATCAGCAGCTGGCAAACCATAATGGAATCTATTTAAAGGGAATGATTGTGGTGGGGAGTTTGGTCAAACTATTGCAGTGATAGCCTACTGCGAATATAGACGGTTTTCAAACGGCATCAACATAAACAAAAACGTTAATGCGCGTGAGCGCTTTTGTGGACCTAACTTAACTTCCGGTAGACTCCAAATAGAATCAATAACAACAGTCAAGTCCCTCTAGAGTAGATATTTTTTGATAACAAACAAAATATGTTTGCTGCGTGGATCAGGCGGACTTAATGAATATGCAAATTCATTCTTTGCCAGCAGGAGATGTTTTAAAGCATAGACATAAAGCGCGAGAAATAGAGGTTTCCCCAGTAACAGCTGTAAACAAAGCAGAGCTGGTACGTGCTCATACGCTGCTATCAGGCATATAACATGCAAGTCCTACTTCAGAAATACAGCGATATAAAAACAACTGTGCCTCGTTTTGATATTTAAACATAAATGTAAGGAATTATTATTATTAAACGTGCAGTACGTTACGTAATGTTACGTTACTCATGTTTATTTAACGAAGCCTTTTTGAAAATCGATCAGTTTTAAAATTGTGTCGAGTCTCCAAAAATAAATAAATGTATGGGAAACACATCCCGCAGCACAACCACCTGAGCCCAACTTCAGTCTACTCATCACCTTGGCTTTAACTGCGTTTGTAGATGGCACCGCAGCCAGACCGATCACAGACCGGAAGTTAACTTAGGTCCAGGCGCGTGCGCCCGATGAAACCGTATATATCGGGTTGAAATAAAAGACGGCGCCGTCCACAGAGACATTTCTATGTGCACTATTTCATCCGTGAAAACCTTAGTCCCCTGGCTATCATGTCAGAATCTGCAATTCAAAATAAATTTTGCCTGCCACTGCAGCAAATTCAGCAGCTTTTAGATATTGTTGTTGGTCCGACTTTGTCAAGACAAACCCGACGGAACTCAGCCCCGAAATTCAACTGCTGTCGCTCTTCTATTTCTTTACTTTCCGCTGTAGCTGTTGGGTCCGTGTATATTTTGGTCATTCGATTTTCTATTTAAAAATTAATAAAGATAAATGTTAAGAAACGGAAAACGAAAATTAGTTAATACGAAAATTTTCGTATTTTTGTTTGTGGGTAAAAAATGAGATTATGCTTTAATATTTGTTTGAATGTGCGGGTGGCGCTGAAACGCCCCTTTCATCCCTTCTGTACCGCACCGACAAGCGGCAACCGCAAGCTCAGTTCATTTTTCACCAGGAGAGAAGCGGCAGACAGCAGAGTTTATTAATCCTGCGGATTCTTTGCTAGGGGTGCTTGCAAGCTTTATATATATATATATATATGTATATTTATATATATATATATATATATAATTCAAATGTCATTGAATAAATTAATTTCTGTTTGGTCAAAAAAAAAAACAAAAAAAAAAAATAATAAAAAAATATATATATATATATATATATATATAGATATATATATATATATATATATATATATGGATATATATATATATATATATATATATATATATATATATATATATTTTTTTTTTTTTTTTTTTTTTTTTTTGACCAAACAGAAATTAATTTATTCAATGACATTTGAATTTTACTGTAGGATCTACAATGGTATAGGCCTAGCTACTACTAATTTTTTGCCTACTTACAAAGTCTTACAAAACAAAAACCTCAGAACATGTTTTCATTTGCTATACAAACAACAGCAACTGAAGCTTTATCTTGTAGAGTGTAGTCTGCTGCACTTCTCCGATCGGCGGATCCCGATCCACAGCTTCCATCCCGATAACAGGAAAGAGCTTCAGCTCCGTCAGTTTGGGTCGTAAGACACCCTAAATCAGTGCCGGCCCGAGCCTCTTGGAGGCCCTAAGCAGAATTTGATTTGGGGGCCCCCCCTTCCACCATGCGGAGTCACCTGTGCTTCAAGATTATTGACACAAATGTCACACTATAATGTTACATTATAAATGAATACAGTGAGGTTATGTATTAATACAAAATAAATAAATAAAAATCAATACTTAACATACTTCACTCTTAAACTTCTGAATACAAACTGTCACAAAACATGAAATAAATAATTTGCCAAATTGAAGAAATTATATAGGCTGTGTAATCTATAGCAAAAATGTAACAGCAGCAATTACATGGCATTTGGCTCCCTGTGCAGGCATTTGTAATAACATGTACATAAATTGTTTATTTTGTATGTGCCTACAATATGTATTTTTAACAGTGTTATTATTAACCAATAATTATTGCCTCATATTTTTTTAATATTTAATGCAATAATTTATATGAAGTTAATTTAAAGGCTATTGATGGCTTAGGTCTGTAACAACAACAACAACAACAACAACAACAAAAATATTACAGTATATTAATACTTCTTTGTAAATTATTATTTGAAGTAACAAAACCATGGTTAATTTGCAGTTGCCATGGCTACAAGAACAATGATTTGTGGTGTTATTGATAAACCCATGGGTAATTTTTGTAAGGGAACCTGAGAAGAAAAAAAAAAAAAACTTTAACAGGAATGTGCCTGAAAGTGATAAACTGGCCTCGTTTTTACCTAAATGATTTATAATTTATTTTAACATATATTAAAAATGTATAAGGTGACTGCAAGTCTTTCTCCTCAAATGCTAATGAGCTTCAAATTTGCCTTTGAGCCCATGTGAAAAAGTAGCATAATTTACATATGTCTTACAGTTTGTTTTAATAAATATTCAACATTATATTCAACTGTGCATTATAGCTGACACCTAGATGAACAATTACAATGGTTTTTATGACTGTAAGTCATTCTCCTCAAATGCTACTGACGTTAGAAAAGTGTATAACAATATCGCATGTAACTTTAGAGCCGGTCCCTAAATTTGAGACTCTCGAACGTACAACGACAAGCCACCTTTATGTCCTTTTCTTCTTTCTCTTTTCGGCACCAGAGGGATACATCCTTTTTGTGACATGGTTTATCATTTATTACAGTGACGCGCACTTGCGTGCCGGCGCGAATTGTCAATGCACGCGAGGTGTCTATGTGCAATTGCGCATGACTAAAACGCTAGCAGACACAGCAGCAGTTGTTGGTAAATAAGTTTTTTTTTGTCTTGAATTATTCATTTATTCGTTCATTATTCATTCATTCATTCATTCATTTATATCACTTGTTTAAGTTATTTAATTGTAAAAAAAAAAAAAAAAAAAAAAAAAAAAAAACTTATTGGGGGGCCCCAAGCAGCCGCTTAGTTCGCTTATGCCTCGGGCCGGCCCTGCCCTAAATAACATTAAAACCTTACAAAACTCAACAGGATTTGCTTTCTGCCATCTCGGTCTACATTAACTTCTTTCTGAAACGTCAGAAATGAACCAGGCTCATGCATCAGACGAACCATGTCTAGCTGGACATGTCTACTTTTAAAATAAGCCATTTAAATAGAATAACAATAATAATAATAATAATTTTATATTTAGGCCTATGTAATTCAAATGAAACCAACCAGAGGTGCAGTGTTTCCCGTCTGAACTCATTATCTGTAATTATGTCACACCATCACTATATTCAAAAGGTCATCTACAGAATTCGTGAATTCAGTTCATAATTCTAAGTAGCCTATAGCCTATAATTAAAACATTTAAAGTAGACTAATTATGGGGAAAACTTATTTTAATATACATTTTATTATAAATGAGGGGTTGGATTTTTCCCATTTTATTTTTTTTATGAATGGCCTAGAATAAAATAAGTAGGCAAAAAATTAGTAGTAGCTAGGCCTATATTTTATTCCATGTCGTTGTAGATCACCGGCTAAAGTAAAATTCAATTGGTGTTTTATGAATAAAGTTGTCAAGTCTGCTTTGTCAATAATATGTAGCAGCTCGGAAAAATATAATATTATTTATTTTATTTTATTATTTATTTAAACAAACTCCTAGAACTCCTAGTTCTCCTGGGCACTGAAATTATCTTGCAACCACCACTAGCAAAGAATCCGCAGGATTAATAAACTCTGCTGTCTGCCGCTTCTCTCCTGGTGAAAATGAACTGCTGAGCTTGCGGTTGCTGCTTGTCGGTGCTGTACAGAAGGGATGAAAGGGGCGTTTCAGCGCCGCCCACACATTCAAACAAATATTAAAACATAATCTCATTTTTTTACCCACAAACAAAAATACGTAAAATCCAGCTACATTTTCTTTTTCCGTTTCTTAAACAAAACGAAAAAACGAAAATCAAAAACGTTTCTCATTTATCTTTATTTATTTATTTTTAAATAGAAAATCGAATGACCAAAATATACACGGACCCAAAAGCTACAGCGGAAAGTAAAGAAAGAGAAGAGCGACAGCAGTTGAATTTCGGGGCTGAGCTACGTCGGGTTTGTCTTGACAAAGTCGGACCAACAACAATATCTAAAAGCTGCTGAATTTGCTGCAGTGGCAGGCAAAATTTATTTTGAATTGCAGATTCTGAAATGATAGCCAGGGGACTAAGGTTTTCACGGATGAAATAGTGCACATAGAAATGTCTCTGTGGACGGCGACGTCTTTTATTTCAACCCGTTATATTCGCAGTAGGCTATCACTGCAATAGTTTGACCAAACTCCCCACCACAATCATTCCCTTATAATAGATTCCATTATGGTTTGCCAGCTGCTGCTGATGATGATAACAATAGCCTAATAATAATAATAATAAAAAGAAAGAAAGAATGATAATAATAATAATAATAATTAAAAAGTTATGTAGACTATTTTTTGTTATGTTTTTGGGCTACATAAATTTGTACAAACTTTTACAATATATAATTTGATTTGATCTTTGAAGTAGCCTATTAGATAGAGATTTTTTGATCACTGTGGTTGGTTACAAAGACGTTACTATTCTGAAAATAATAACGAGATAAAACCTGTAAATATTCAATCGACTTTTCTTAACTTCAAAACAAAATATTAATGCATTCGTTATTTCCATTTCTGAATAGTTGCTATATGGTCACGCAGGTTTGCGCATTAAACCCATGGCCCCGAAAAATATAGCCTATCAACAATTATGTTGTTTTCCCGAACATGACCCCTCTCTGCCAACTTTTTGAGCATTTGGTCATTTATTTATTTATTTATTATTATTATTATTATTATTATTATTATTATTATTATTAGTCTATTATAATTATTTAGATAACGCATAGGCCTAAATATAAATGATCAGAAACAAAATCGCTTCAACACGTCGAGTTGTTTTTGATTCGGTGTATCAAACGAGCGGATTGAACTCACTCATTAAGACAGTGACTTTCTGCCACCTGGTGTCTGTTTTTTAGTTTCATATTAAACGTAGGCTATCACTTCATTGATTCCATCATGTCATATTTATGTCTTCAAAATGTAGGCGTAAGACACTTCATAATATTTGTATGCACTTGTAGGCTAATTGCTGTGTAAATGCATTAAGATCTCTTCTGTATTGATGGCTCTGATGAGAGATCTGGTTGGATTTTAGTGGTAGGCTAACTGCCCTATAGGCTACAGTCTTATCCTCTAACTGAATTTATCGATGTGGATTAACGTGACGTTCATACATTTAATAAGGCTGTTGCTGTCAGTATTGTTTTTTGGAAATTAGGCTACATTCAAATGCAATGGTCTCGTTTCAAAAGCATTGGTCAATATGCTTGCGTTGACTTCACTGTAGCCTATGTGCCCTGCTTCCTTTCCGTGAGTTTTGACCGAAAAATGGAAAAAAAAAAAAAAAGCGCTTCCGTTTCAGAGTCCCTGTTTTCATGTTTGTTAGCCCAGGACATTTTACAAATCCAGACCAAACCATGTTCTACGACCATGTCCGGAATAAAGACGAGCATATCCATGTCACACAGTAAGATTTTAACCATATACCTCGCAGTCACAGACCGTATCAACGTCAGTGATACTGTATTATGATATTGTATTTCGCCACAGGGTGTCACTGTGGCCTCAACCCTTCGCCTTCGCTTACTCTGAGCTCGATTGCTATGTCTGAGGTAAACCACGCCCTCCTCATTACCCTACGCAGGAAGAAATGTAGGAAGAAATAAATGAAGAAATAAATAAATGTAAAAAAAAATAAATGTAGAAATAAAAATAAATTTAAAAATAAATAAATGTAGAAATAAATAAATGTTTAAATGAATAATGTATAAATAAATAAAAGAAGAAATAAATACAATATGGGAAAAATAAATATATACATAAAAAAGGAAATAAATGTATAAATAATTATTTATTTTCGTTTTTTGCTTTTCTATGTATATTTATTTATTATATATTATATTTATTAATTTTTTTCTTTTTTACATTTATTTGTATATTTATTTATGTATTTATATATTTTTTATTTTGGCAGACTTGGCATTCCATACTCCTGCATGACTGCACTACAGAAGCACAACAAAGGGAAAGACCATTGCCTTATATAGTCAGTGGCTGTCTTATTGTTTGTGGGCTTTATGTTAAAAAAAAACCTGGCTTTAAACACTTTCGCTAGGTATTTGAGTAAATGAAAACACAATACTTACATTTGTGAAATGTGAATTCCCCAACAAGAACTCTCACCTGCCTCTGAATATAACACCTTCGTCATATGCGCGCAAGTGATTCTGGGATATGGAAGGGGTGCGAAGTGTCCATTAGATGTACACTTAATTTTCATGGGAAATGAAGGGCGCATTTTTGAAGTTGCTTTCGAAACTCGTCAGTCTTCGTCGCGCCGCGGTGGACGCATTCGCACTTCAAATGCGGTCTTCGAAGTGCGCATTCTGACTTTGGGACAGCTTAGTCGTGACGCTGTGACGCAATCGCACTTCACATCCGCACTTCGGAGTCCACACACTTCAGTTTGGGACACCCTTCGTCGCGCCACTGTGACGCATTTGCACTTCAAATGCGCACTTCGGAGTCCGTGCACTTAACTTTGGGACACAGCTTATGAGTCCGTGCTGCTTCTGCACCACACACACACAGACTGCATACGCACTGCAATTCGTCTAGGTATACATCCGCGCTAAACTATCACGGTGAAAGTCATCATAGCTTGTGTAGTATAGACCCAGCTCCCAACGCAACTTTGAGCATAGATTAACGGCAATATTTTTTTTATCGCCAGATAAAAGTCTCACGTTAACGCAGCACGTTATCGCCGATAATGGCCCACCACTAATTTATATATATATATATATATATATATTCGTTAAACACAACATATTTGTTCAGTGACAACTATGAAAAAACAGACATAACGGTCTTGTCATGTATAACTGTACGAAGTTCCGGTTCAAGCTCAGCCTACGGTTTTATACGAATACAGATACAGATATTAATAATTTTGTTACAGATACAAATACAGATACAAATACTGGCTTCGCTGCACACCCCTAGTGACAGCATTCCCTTTCAATCAGCCTAAAATGATCAAAACCACTCATTAGAAGAGGGGTACTGATGATCTTTATGTGTAAACACACCGGCAGATAAAAGGAGCTGCACGCATTTTCTCAAATAGACTCACGCTTTCATAGTGAAAGCAGCCCGTCTCAGTGAGTGCAGCCTCCACGATGCACATACAAATGCAAAGCTGTCAGTGACAGCATTCCATTTCAATTCCCTAGAAGGATTGAGCCACTCGATGTAATGAGGGGCACTGATCCTCGCGTGTAACGCACACTGTCAGATCAAATGAGGCATGCGGGATGTGTGCCGGCATAAAATTATTAAAAGCCTGGTCACTCAACTGCGAATTTGCCTTTTCTTCCTCCAAGGTAACTGGGAGGGGGAGAAACATGAGAGGCGGGAGGGATCGGTGAGTGAAGCAGGGACAGACTGAGGCTTTCAGGAGAAAGCAGCCTGTCCGAGCGCAGGTCACTCAACTGCGTTTCACAATGTGAAACTGTCAGCAATAGAGAGGTGACAAGAGTTCTGCTCCGATCCAGAGCCACTCAATGTAGCCAGGGGCACTGATTCTCATGTGTAAAACACACCGGCAGATCAAAGTGCAGTGGGGAGAGTGGGCACGTGGGCTCTGTGCCGGCGTGCGATCTCTCAAACCCCGGTTGCTTAGCCCTGTGGCTCCACTGTTTCTCTCTCGGGGCTTGCTGAGAGAAGAGAAATGAGAGAACGGGGCTGCTTTCATTGACGAAGGCAGGGAGCAAGTGGAGAAGGGCGGAACTCATGCTCTTAGTGAGAGCATGGTCAGGGTATATTCTGGCAAACCGTTTACCAATCACGTTTCGCAATCGGCAAAGCAAATTGTGGTACACGCCACTGCCAGCACGCGATGGGTAGCTCGCAAAGCACAATGTTCCTCCGTGTTTTCTCAGCACGATAGCATAGAAAGTACGAGGTTTGAGAAGTAGAAGGCGGGGCAACAGTTAAAACATTTCAAAGTTAAAGTTCATAGACAAGTTTCAGTCAAATATTTATGGTTTAGACCTATAACAGAACCCAGTGTTAAAGTAGAGTGCAAACAATTATATCTGGAACATTAGAATACTGTAGACAATATATGCGGTCACTTCCGCGAATTCATTGCGGGCTAAAGAAAACGATTTTTTAGGGATCACCTGCATATGTCCAATAACAATATAACACGATATAAGAAAAACCAGACATGGTTTAAATGTCCTTTGAAATAACGCTTGTTTTGGTATGGTGGAAATTTTAAGTAGCTAGATCATTAGTTATTACATTTACATTTAGCAGACGATTTTATTACAATAAAAGCAGTCAAAACTAACAAAAGAGCAATACAGTGCAAATGCTATGACAAGTCTCGGTTAGCCCAATGTAGTTAAAGTAGCAACACACAAATATATATAAAAATATAAACAAAGTTGACCAAAAAAAATAAACAATATTGAATATATATATATATATATATGTAGTGGATGAAAAAAGTTAAGCAAAGTTGTCCTAAGACAATATCGCATTTTGAATTTAGGTTTTAGGACAACTTTGATTAGCTAAAGGATTTGATCCGCTTCAAATGTTGACTACTGTATACACACATACACACACGCAAAGAAAACAAGTAGTTAGAATATAAATATATAGAATATAGAAAGTAAGTGTTTTTTTATGAAAAACAAGTAGCCTAGATAGAAAACGAACAGAGAGCAAGTAGAGGGTCGTGTTTTTTATTATTATTTAAATGCACACATGTAAACAAAAGTACAGAATTATGTGAAGTTACATATTTACATTATTTTTACAGTTACATTGTACGGCATGATGGGTAACCAGTAGTTTTCAGAAGTGAATGGGGGGGGGGGGGGGTGTATTTTCTTGACGTCATCAAACCAAAGTCACAGTAAGCGCATCAAGGTGGTATATCATTCCTGAATCCTGATATGAATTAGTCTTTGAAAGGCCCATTATTATACACAATTCAGTGACCAGTTATTAAAGACAGACACTTGAATTTATCCCTGAATGAATCTGCATCTTGAACGAATAGATTGAATAAAAGTCTTCTCTATTAACACAGTGACCGCCACCTAGTGGCGATATTACTTTCGTAAGTATCATAAAGTAGGCCTATCATTTCATTTTGTCATTACATGTTTCTGTGTTAAAAATGTTGTACAAAACATTAATCTCATTTGATTATAGTAAATGCATGTACAGCCCTCTGATCAGCATTAAACTGTAAACAGGCCTACATCTAAAAGCCACTTCAGACACAGCTTCTATCTCTGAAGGCTTAATAAATACTGATTAACTGCCTATTGTCATATTACATGTATTCTAATTTAACAATTACATTTAATAATTTAACATTAAGGATGACATACATATTTATGCCTAATAGGACATTCTGTTTAAATGGTTAATAAAAATCTGTTGCCCCTAATAGGTAATCAAATTACTTAAAACAACAGAAACATATCTATTCCACATCCAGTTAGTGAGTGCAGGTATGAAGAAAATTCATGAGATAAACGGATATTTCATTTTTCAGATTTCAATATTAAATTAAAAAACGATTGGGATTAAACCCTTATTTTATGCTTATTCATCACAAAGACAACAGTCTTCTTTAGGCTATTCATTTATTTTATGTGAGAATTAAGAATAAAAAAAATTCTGCTGGCAGAATTTGAAAGAATATATATCATTAAAGAACTTAGCACAAAAATCTGCAATTATCTTAAAGTCATTAGTTATTTTCCTATCAATACATAGTTGCTGAATAGAATTTTTAACTTGCTACCTTTCCAACCTAAAGAAGTAAGCAGCTGAATTCTGCTCACCCTCCTCCAGCCAATTCAGACCAGATCTGATAAAGCCATGGATTTACAGTAGGCCTACTAAGCGTATTTTAACTTCAACCCTGATACTACATCAGTAATTGATAACTGAAGAACAGCACAAAGCAGTAGATTAGCTGATGCTAAGGATTAGACATAACACAAGGATTAAAATTAATTTGTTGTTTGTACAGATTGCAATGCAACTGTAAAAATAATGTAAATATGTAACTTCGTAGTTCTGTGAATATTTGTTTACATGTGCACTAGAACTGTTTGTAAGTGTGTATTGCTACTAAATCTTACATTTCAAAGTACAGCTGTGAAATAAAGGTGTTCTATTCTATAAATTTAGTATAATGAAAGTGTGTTATATAATTAACTGATACAGTAAATGTCAGGTAAAATACAATTACAAACATTATTATAGTATGTCAACCATTGCCTTTTTAATTATATTGTTAAAATATATTTTACATGCAGTAATGCACATGCATCTTCAAGAAACATCTAAAACACATCTCTTCCATCTTTATTTGACCATCGAACTCTAGCACTCTCTATTCTAATTATATTTTATCTATTTTTATTCATTTTTTTTATAAAAAAACAAACAAACAAACAGACACTTGGCCCTCTGTCACTGGCACTCTTCATTCGTTTTCTAACTGCTAGTTTTTCTTAAAAAAAAAAAAAAAAAAAAAAAAAATCACTATGCAGGTGCATGATCCCTAAAAAATCGTGTTCTTTAGCCCGCAATGAATTCGCGGAAGTGACCGCATAATATAATTGTTTGCGCTCTACTTTAACACTGGGTTTTGTTGTAGGCATAAACCATAAATATTTGACTGAAACTTGTCTATTAATATCTGTTTGCATGAACTTTAACTTTGAAATGTTTTAACTGTTTCCCCGCCTTCTACTTCTCAATCCTCGTTCTTTCTATGATATAGTGCTGAGAAAACACGGAGGAACATTGTGCTTTGCGAGCTACCCATCGCGTGCTAATTTGCTTTGCCGATTGCGAAACGTGATTGGTAAACGGTTTGCCAGAATATACCCTGACCGAGCATTCCGTCTCATTGAGCATGCAGTCTCTGTGTGAGGGCTACCCAGACAGGCAATGCACTCACTACGTTATTTGCTCTTTTAAGAACTCATCTCTTAGAAATACACTCTTTTAGGCTTGTCGGATGGCAGCAGGGGATCAGCTGGAACCTCTGTTCAATTCGGTAGGAACGGCAAATCAGCCGAGCAGAGAGGTTGATGGTTCAGCTTGATCTACTGTGAGGCGTTTCTACGGTAAGCAGGCTTGAGTCTCGTAAATCAGTAAAGATCATCGTCGTCGCTGAAGGAAAAGAAATCTGAGAAACATATGGTAACAGGTCCGCTTATATGGCCAGATGGTCCCAACTATTCTAGCGATTCTATTCTTTATATCACTTGTGTGATATAAAAATTAGCATTTATATTAGTTTTCCATGATGCATGTGATCTGAGGAGGTTTAACTGCATCCTGTCTCACAATACTGTTATCCTTTCAGCCAAAGCAACAGAGGGAGCTCAAAGACAGAAAATCTGAGTTACACAGAGTAACGTTATATTAAATTTATGACATATGCGGATGCAGAACTCTGGTATAAACAAAGACAAATGAAAGAGCCAGAAATATTAAACCAAATAAATTCATGATTATAAAATCATATATGATTTGTCTAAGTTCTTCAAGCGGTCTCTGGCATTTTCATAAGTATAACGTGTTCTTAGTATAGCGATTGTTAGCATGCAGACTTTAGCATCGTGTATGCCTCATATGGTGATCAGAATTCCCCATCGGGTCACAATTGTAAGTTAATTCAGACAGTCGTTGGTGTCTGAAAGTGAGTTTTGCCATTAAAAATTGTTTTAAATGTTGATGCTAGTTGATTGCTTGATATGAAAACATGGGAAATGAACAGCAGTGCTGACTG
Organism: Cyprinus carpio; assembly: GCF_018340385.1. NCBI lineage: Eukaryota > Metazoa > Chordata > Actinopteri > Cypriniformes > Cyprinidae > Cyprinus > Cyprinus carpio. The sequence continues at coordinate 18,627,296 of NC_056574.1, read as the reverse complement.
TCTCTAACTCGGATAAACTCTGCCTTTGTTCATGACCACTTCTCTAGCCCCACTTGGTATTCAATGGGCCTAAAATCCCTGGCCATTGGCCCTAAGGAAGCCCAGGTGAGGCACAATCAAGCCCCGAAAGTGACAGTGGAAACGCGACTGGCCCTGACATGCACTAGCACGCGTGCTTTTGGCCCGACAGTGGAAACGTGGCTATTGGTATCATTGTTTTAATTGCAAATTAAATATATTGCAATGTTGCTTTTATATGAAAAATACAATTTAGATTTTTATTTTTATGTTTAGGAGTCTGATAACCAATATGGACAACCAATTTTTAATTATTGTTTCATTTGTGCATTTTGATTGTAGCTGTTATGTATGTAGCCTAAAGTTGTTTTTGTTAGCTATTATATAATTGTTATATAAAATATATTTATATATTTTTATTTTTAGGCAGGCATAATACCAAAGAAGCATTGATGTTTTAATTATATGTTTTGAAAAACTAAAAGTAGTTTTGTGTGAGGGGTAGGTTTGCACGTCCTGATTTTACTGAGTTGGATGTGTTCCTAGGTCAACATATATTTTGTTGACCCTGGAACAACATTTTAATCCAAAAATGTACTCTTGACTATATCCCTACACATAAACCTAACCTTAACCGTTAGAATTCCCTAAAATCAGAGGAAATGATAGATGAATGACACTAATGTACAAGCACCAAACACTGATTGTAAGCCTACACTTAACAACAAAATATAAACTGATTCTTCAACTCTGATTGGTTAATCACAATGTTGTTCCAGGGTCAACAAAGATGTTGATCCAGGAACATGTCGTACTTGATAAAATCAGGTTCTGTGGGTAGGTTTAGGGGTATGGTTAATGTAAGAGAACAGAAAATGCAGTTTGTGCAATATAAAAAAATGCCTATGGAGTAGGGCTGCATTTTTAATCGAATGCAATTTTTCAATTTTTTATCTTGTCAGTAAAGCCGGTTGTATAATCAGTAATATCAGTATAATCACATACTTTCAGTGGAGCAGCATTTACTACACAGACCCATAGTACACTGACAAGCTACGCAAAATCGCGTTCATAATCGCAGATGATATAATCGCACAGAAATGAAATCATTCTGCAATTATGAAAGCTGTTTACATAGTGTACTAGTGAAAGCTGTTTACATAGTGCATAGTGCAATATACTTCTGTAAATCTGTGCAATATAGGTAGGCTATGTGAGGACTTTTAAGAAGGTGAGTAAAAGAGAACTTCACTGTAATTAATTTATTATTATTATTATTATTATTATTATTATTATTATTATTGTATTAGGCTAAGTAATGACTATAAAAACCACCAAAAATCTAAAAGGGATATTCATTAAATTATATAGTTCTATTTTACAGTGATTCCTGGTTTGAGGATCCAGCCACAAAACCAGTAATTAAATTTTCTGCATAAATAGCCTGTATATAAAAGTATAAATAAAAATGTACAGCAGAGAAGTGATATGAATATTTATTGCTTAAATACGCACTTAAATGTATATTATACAAAATATTATTATACAAAATAGCTAAATCTCAAACAGTAGATCATCTTTATAAGTATATCGCCCAGCTCTTAGACTGCTCAATGTTATATTTCTGCTTTGAAACAACGTGTATTGTGAAAAGCTATATAAAATATAGGACTATATCGTGGCCACTTAATACATGAGCAGCACATATTACACAGTTCTGTTCTGTCCGAAGTAGGGTACTCGGACATGCCATCACCAAGGGTTTGTTTGCAACTAATTTGTCTTAAGTTAAAAAAAAAAAAAAAGTCTATTGATTCCAACTGAAATCGCTGTGATTTGCGCTTAACCTTTCTGTAGTACAGTCAAACAGCGTAGATTGTTCATAAAAGCATACATAAAAGAATGAGCATGCTCCTGTCTCAAGCGTCTATGCCAATAAGCTCTGCTGTATTATAAATAGTGGTGGGCATAGATTATTTTTTTTAATCTAGATTAATCTCACTGTAATCTTGTAATTAGATTCAGATTAATCTAGATTAAAATGGCTCATTTGAATTCTGCCGAAGGCATTCAAATTATGTTCAATAAGATGTAGTTGTTAGTACTGATAGAGCTGTGCTGCACTCAAACATAGTAGTTTGACGATGACTCTTCCCCTGCGCTACATTGCTTGGCCCGGCATCTTCCGCATTAGCTAAGGGATGCTTTGCGTTTAGGTGGTACTTCAGATTGGAAGAACTCCTACAGTAAACTAATTCCGCATTGCACAAGTTGCAAACAACATCACCCCATAATAACACAAAGTCAAACCCCCACTTTAACGCCTATAACTTCCAACCTTTTTTTTACGCACCCATGTTAACAGTTTCCAGCGTTCACACGGTTGTGGTCCGTCAGTGCGTTCCAGGAGCGGTGCGTCTGCAGTGCATGACAGCGCATTGTTTGCGGTGAAAATTAACATGGATTGACACGGAAATGCAGTAATTTCACAATAAATGTATACTAATTAAAGCCTACTGCAACCCATGGGCTTTGGCTAGGTTTAAAACAAGAAAAAGAGCACCTTTAGATAAACGAGGCAACATGATATAGGCCTACGCACTTTTATGGAAGCAGAAAAACAAAGTTCATTAAGAACCGTGCGATTGCTTGTAATAAAGATCTAAATCCAAAAGGCACGAGAGTCGACTGTTTCTGTCAGCGGTGCTTTAATTTTAAATATTTGCGATATCCCAACAACAAAAGTAGGCTAATTGTTGTGTTTAAATGTTTTGCCGCTTGCTTGAGCAGCTTATTATACAAACCTAGAAGTCAAATGCATGAATATATATTTATTAAGTTTAAACTAATGTCTATGATTATGAAAGACTGTTACTGTTCTGTGATAAGAGTCACATTTTTTTTTTTTTTAACATGGTTTGAAATATAGAATGATGAACAAATGTTGTGTTTGTGGACTAAACAGCCGCGGATCAGCCGCATTGTGTGTGAAAGCACAATGAGTCCGTGCTGCTTCTGCACCGCACACGTAACGCACACGGACTGCATACGCACCACAGACGGAGTATGTGTGAAACAGGCGTGAGTCTTGTCGAGGTTTTTTTTTTTGGGAAGCTTGGTAATTTCACAGTAGGCATACACACAGGTTTGAAGATTTGTTCTCGCCCCCTACAGTGCAATTCGTCTAGGTATACATCCACGCTAAACTATCACGGTGAAAGTCATCATAGCTTGCGTAGTATAGACCCAGCTCCCAACCCAACTTTGAGAATAGATTAACGGCGATATTTTTTTTTATCGCCCGATAAGAGTCTCACGTTAACGCAGCACGTTAACACCGATAACGGCCCACCACTAATTATAAATCAATGAAATTTGGGGGTAGGGCGACACGTGCCACTCTGCCTTAATGTGTTGCCCCACCCCATCGTCCAGGCTGCACTCTGGGGCAACACGTTTATTCAGCAAAGGGATTTCCTGAGTTCTTATGCGGGGCGTATTTGCAGTTTTCACATGAAGGAGCCCTCTGGCCTTCGGAAGGAGATTTACTACTGATCACAGAACCATGCTTCACTGAAAGATACGCATGACGATCGCAGCTTCTGCCTAATCGCGATTTATCGCCTTTGCGATTTAATTTCGATTAATCGTGCAGTCCTTCTATGGAGAGTTCCCATTTGTCAAGAAATATGTACTTGTAAAGAGGTTAAGTGAATGCCAGCACAGTTTTACTGCCAATACAGGGCAAACACAGGGTAAACGGGTGAGTATAAGTGCATATGTTGAACAATGAAGATATAAACGGTCTCTTGTGTTTTACAGGTAGGGTTTATGGCGATGGGAACAGAAGAGCACACACCTCAGCCGAAGGAACAACTGGTAGGTACATCAGGTAAATATCCTTAGGAACAATCAAGGAACACCAGGAATCAACACCGAGAAACATGGTGAGTGGGTAATACAATATTTCCCAGTTTATAGCCAGACCATGAGTGAAACTAAGGTGTGTGCTTAAATAGGGAGCTGATGTGGAGATTAATAGAAAACAGGAGCAGGTGATGGCGCGTGTGCAGGAGGGAACCAAGAAGGATTCTGGGAAATGCAGTGCTGGAGACTGGGCTGGTGACTGGAGATCGTGACACCAATAAATTACATATACAATATGTGTGTGTTGTCTGAATACTTGTTTTATGAGGACACAAATGTGTATAATGATATGAGTATTACAACATAAACAATGGTTTATGAGAACACTTCCTGTATCCTTGTAAACAAAATTGCTTTTAAAATGTACTAAACTGCCAGTAGTGTTTTGCTGTACATGTTACCCTTGGGAGACATCATCAGGAAATATGGTGTTGGCTTTCACTGTTCTGCTGATTAAACTCAGCTCTATATTTATTTGTGGCCTGATGATACACACCAATAAGTAAAACTAACAGAATGCATAGTTGATATAAAAACTGGATGATTGGTGTTAATTATAGGACCAAAGACCTCTGCATGTAATAACCTAGAACTTTGTCTAACATTTTGTGGCTGCTCTGTCAATTCCACATCATCAGTTAAGAACCTAGGTGTGCTATTTTGATAGCAAACATTCCTTTGAAAACCATGTTTCTAGCATTTGCAAAAAAACACATTTTTCTTAAAAATATATCTAAATTATGACCTATACTTTCAATGTCAAATGCAGAAATGTTAACACTCTGTCAGTTTAAACCTAGTTTAAAGACCTATCTCTTTAACCTGGCATACACATAGCACACTACAATTCAGATCCATTAAAGGATTGTAAGGCTGCATTAATTAGGTCAGCCGGAACCGGGAACACTTCCCATAACACCTGATGTACTCGTTACATTGTAAGAATGGCATCTACTGTATGCTAATATTAGTCTGTTTCATTCTTATTCTGAGGTCCCGGTGGAACACCCAGATCCAAACTGTTTCCAGACCAGATGGTCACTGTAGCCACCAAGATCCAGGCCATATCTACACCAGATGGTTGATCAGCACCTAGAGATGACCTCTACAGCCCTGAATTTCAGTGGAGACCATGTCAGCTTGATGAGACCCAGACAGATCCCCTGCAAAGACCTCGTCAACAGGACGGCCATCAGGACAAGACCACAGGAACCAGTCCTCTGCACAATCTGACCTGTGTTGAAGCCTGAAATTAAACCATACCATGCTGGTTTTGTCTGGCCAGAGGAGAACTCGGCCCCCCACTAAGCTTGGTTTCTCCTAACTTTTTATTTTTTCCATTTCTGTCATGGATTGGTTCCTTGCCACTGTCGCCTTTGGCTTGCTTAGTTGGGGAGGCTTAATTTATGGCAATATTGTTGGCTTGACTGCACAGACACTATTGGAAGAGAGTGTAATAGCGCCCCCTACCGGATAGCAATGAAAACATGGATTCTCAGAGCACAAGTATAACTGAAAAATGTATTTAGACTTTTTCTAAGTATAAGTAAAGTATACTTAAGTGTCATTTTAAGTATATATCTGAGAAGTACATGAAGCACATTTCTGAGAAGTACATAAAAAGTAGACTAAAAGGTATACTTTACTATTTTTAGTTTAAAAGTATACTAATAGCAAACTTGAATAAACTTTTTCGTAAGGGTTATCACACCTTTTGATAACACACTGAATAGATACTAAGGGAAAATGAGAGTCAGGTATGGTAACCCATACTCGGAATTGGTGCTCTGCATTTAACCCATCCAAGTGCACACACACACACACAGCAGTGAGAAGTGCACACACTGTGAACACACACCCGGAGCAATGGACAGCTATATCCAGTGCCCGGGAAGCAACTGATTGTACTAAATGATGTGGATTAAACAACATGTTCTCAATAAATATTAATAATCTTGTGTTTTGAAACAATGATTTAAAAAAAAAAAATATATATTATTATTGTTAATGAAGAACTGAAACCACATTAGTATACATATAATTATGTAATTGTTGAAAATGTAAGAAAAAATTAAAATCTGTAGATACCTATAACAAAACATACTTATTGTAACGTAGGAGGCGTGACGACAGAGGTGAGGATCCAAATGCAAGGCTTTTATAATAGAGCGTAGTAAAACAAGCACGGTCAAACACCAGCAAACAGTGATATCCAAGGCACAGCCAAAAGGGTAATCCACAAGGTCAGGGCAGGCAGCAAACAATCAAAAACCAGGTAAACAGTCCAAGATCAAAACACGAAGGCCAGGCAAGGAACTAGAAAATAACAGGAAAAACACAGAAACTAGTTGTATGCTACAGGCTATCCATCATCAGCGCTGTGTTTGTGTCTGAGCGCATATTTTATAGTCATTCTAATGTGAGGCAGCTGTGAACTGGTAATGAGGAGCCAGCAGAGCAGGGTGCTGCTCAGAGCTGAAGAGCACCAGGGCAGAGCAAGCGGATCAGGGGACCACCAGGGTGGAGCTGAAGACCACAAGAGCGGAGCTGAAGACCACCAGAGCAGAGTAGGCAGAGTTGAAGACCACCAAATCAGAGCTGAAGACCACCACGGCATAGCTGATGGACCGGGCAGTGCAGAAGACCACCACAGTGGAGCAGACGGAGCTGACAGAACTGATGGCATTAAAGACAACCAGGGCGAAGCTCAAGAGCACCAGAGCGGAGCAGGCAGATCAGAGGACCACCAGGATGGAGCAAAAGACCACCAGAGCAGGGCAGAAGAAAATCATCATCTGCAACGGATGTTGCTATCTTAGGGGAAACTGGAGCAGATTCTGGAGCAGGCTTGGAAATTGATTATGGAACTAGAGCAGGCTCTGGGATTGGAGCGGGCTCTGTGACAGAAGCAGGCTCTGGGACTAGAGTGGACTTGGGAACAGATTCAGGGACTAAAGTGGGCCTCAGGAGGTTCTGCAGTGGAAGTTGCAGCCTTTGGGGAAACTAAGGTGGTGTGTGCGGCCCAAACGCACAGAATGGCCATAGCCATAACTGGTAGGACAGAATACATTGCCCATCTCCGAGACTGAAGGTGCTGTTCCTGGGGAACGATGTCACTTGAGTGCGTAAAAACAGTGACGCTTAAGAACACAGAGTCAGCATGGCTTGGGAGCGGAGAGTTTGCAGTGTAACCCGCAACTCGTACAGACATCAGCGGTGGATCATCCATGTTGGATGCCAGTTTTGAATGCCTTGGGACTGACTTTGTTCTACTAGGCATGGTAGACATGATGGGGCGAGACTCTGGAATGGCAGCCATAACGGGACAAGGCTCTGGAATGATGGCCCTGATGTGAACAGGCTCTGGCTTGGCAGACTTGATGTGAACAGGCTCTGGCTTGGCAGGCTTGACAGGCTTGACGTGAGCAGGCTCTGGCTTGGCAGGCTTGACGTGAGCAGGCTCTGGCTTGGCAGGCTTGACGTGAGCAGGCTCTGGCTTGGCAGGCTTGACGTGAGCAGGCTCTGGCTTGGCAGGCTTGACGTGAGCAGGCTCTGGCTTTTGCGCCATCTTGCAAAAAATCTCTGGGATGACAGCCATCTTATGAAGAGACACTGAAACAATGGTGACTTGACTTGACTCAGAAAGATCATCTGTGACGTGACTTGTTTCAGGAAGATCATCTGTGATTTGACTTACTCAGGAAGGTATGTGGTGACTCGACTTGACTCAAGAAGATCAGCTGTGATGTAACGAGACTTAGGAGAGGTAACCCTGACAGTAGAAGGCTGAGGTGTGGCGGTCATGTTGCGGTCCTTCTCTACACACATGCACAGTGAATGCAGAGCCGCTCAATTTAAGTGCTAGATCGATATAATCCATTAAAGACCCATCCAGTTGCCAAAATGGCATACATGAGCTGAGTGGCTCAGATAGTCCACCACAAAAAAAAAAATATAAAAAAAAAAAAAAATTATATTATATATCATTAAACTCACCTCATCAAATGAAGTTAAGTGAGCCAGTTTAATAAAATCCAACATAATCTTTAATGGGCCGCTCACCTTGATGGAGACACATTACTTGTGCTGCTGGAATTATGGTCTGGATCACTGAATAAAGCCACTGGATTCCATTGTGGCTGATGATTCTGTATTGTAGGAGGCATGTTGAGGATCCAAATGCAAGGCTTTTATAATAGAGCACAGTAAAACAGGTAGGGTTAAACACCAGCAAACAGTAATATCCAAGGCACAGGCAAAAGGGTAATCCACAAGACAGGAAAAGGTCAGGGCAGGGAGCAAACAATCAAAAACCAGATAAACAATCCAAGATCAAAACAAGAAGGCCAGGCAAAGAACTAGAAAATAATGGGAAAACACAGAAACTAGGAGTTTGCTACAGGCTAACAAGCATCAGCCCTGTGTTTTTGTCTGAGTGCATATTTTATAGTCCTTCTAATGTGAGGCAGCTGTGAACTGGTAATGAGTGTTGATGAGTCCGAGCAAAGTATTGTGGGAAATAGAGTCCTGTGTGAATAGTAAAAGTCAGGGATGGCGTGCCCTCTGGTGGAGCTCATGGGCACTCCAGTGGGTGATTGTGACACTTATTATGAAGCATCTGCAGCTATATTTTTACTAATTTCATCCAAAATATAAATTTCACAGTCTTGCCATTACTCTGCCTGACCTAAAAAATCCCACAGGGTGAGATAATGTTGACTAAGAAACAATTAATTGCATGTTTTGTCCTCTTTATCCCATACAGTGAAGTCTGAAGATGGCAGCACAGCTGATGTTACGAGGAGTCAGAGACATTCGGATCCATATGCAGAACTTTATTAAGAGAATGTTCGGACAGGCAGTAATCAGGAATGGCGTCAGGTATGTCAGGGATATCCAGAATCAGTAACAGTAACAAGCAGAGGTCGGGGCAGGTAGCAGAGAATCAGGGTCGGTATAAACAATCCAAGAAGACACGGAAGGAACAAACACGCGGAAAGCACTCGGAAATGCTAGAAAGAACTAAACAAGACTTCGCCCAGACTGAGAGTGATTGTGCTGCTTATATGCGTGTGTGTGTATTAGCTGCAGGTGTGTGTAATTAGATGCAGGTGTGTGTGTGTGCAAACAATCAAATAAATGAGACAGAATATGAAACAGAGTTCGAAAAAGGGATGGAAACAAAAATGCCAGAGTCCTGAGTGGAGTGCCCTCTATTGGAGTTTATGGGCACTCCAGCTAATGATCGTGACAGCTGACGTATTCCTGCCTGAAAAGTCCACTCTTCCTCTCACTGTTTCATCAAGCCTTTTCCCATACCAGTCACATTCCACTTGAGCAGAGAAGCTACCAGATGTGATTTTCCACCAAGCAGGAATAGCAAGTGCCTCATAATTTAAATTAAGTGCTGATATTCCTGATGTGTGTTGAAGTTTCACAAGATAAACATCAAACAAATATGACAATCTACAATGCATTTGGCAATATTTGACGTAAAATTTGAGATAAAATCTAATATCTAAAAACCAACCAGAATCTTATGCTTACTACTTTGAATATCTATGTTTATATATAGATCTATTAGGGCAGGGGTGCCCAATCCTGTTCCTGGAGATCTACCTTCCTGCAAAGTTCAGCTCCAACCCTGATAAAACACACATGAACCAGCTAATTAATGCTGTGTTCCATTTGTACTTGGAAATTCCGAGTTCCCAGCAGGAACTTTTAAATGGAACGCCCTGCCTAGTCAGAGTTCCGACACAGGAACTCAATTGCAACAACTCCAACTTCAGAATCTAATATGGGTGCTCAGTGCATCAACAGAAAAGAAACAGTAGTAATACATTGTTTATTAGCACTTATTTAGTCTCAATAAACTTAGTGGTGCACACAGTGCTATCCAACAACTATTTGTGAACATGATACTATGGCATTATCTGTACAAAATACCACTTTTTATGTGTTTTTAATCGATTGGTATTGCTAACAATGGACGTGTCAAACCTGGTTTTCTGACTTCTCTACTGGTTCACAGTCCACCTTGGGTGTCACCTCTTTCCCAGCTCCGACTTCCGAGGTAAATCATATGCAGCATAAGATCTTCAGGAGCACTTGATAATTACAGACAGGTTTGCTGGAGCAAGGTTAGAACTGACCTCTGCATGGAGGTAGATTTGCAGGAATAGGATTGGGCACCCCTGGCTTAGGGGCATTCCATAGCATGACAGTCCAAGTCACAAAGTAGCATTGCATTGTAGCATGCATTATTTAAAAATGAACTAAAAATAGTCATTGTCCTAAAATATTTTCAGTTTTTGTTTTTACAGTTTTATAAAATTGCTTAAATTTTTTGAAACTACGGCTCTTTTTCTCTAAATTCTACACACAACATGCAAACATTTCACATGTTTTGCAAATACAAATACTTCTTTCAAAACTATTTTAACTTGTAAAAATGGTGTTTTTACATATCAACTGTACACACAAGCATCAAATGATTAGCCATATACACGCCAAACTACACATGGATATGACTAATGTTAAACACTACTATCTTATGTATTTTTCTTGTTCAGTATGCAGTGGAGTTTGTCATAGCACTCACACGTACTATGGGGGGGGGTGGGGGGGGTTGGCGGTGGATGGGTTGGGGGGGGTACCAAGAAAGTGGCAAGATGAAAACCACTATTTTCTGTTTCAAACTTTCACATAGCATCTTTAGATTATAATAACATTAAAAATTCAGATCCAGATTTGGATTTTCAAAGATTTATTATAAAATGTTATAATTATTTTCCCCAAAATGCAATGAATCCATGACAATTTTTGTTTGTTTGTTTGTTTTCCATTGAATCAATATAAAAGTTATTTTTCATATTGAAACTGTTGAAAATACACAACATAGTAAGTTGATCCACATATGACAGGCTCTGAACTTAGTCAATACTAATCTTATATACAGGCACTGGACTAAAAATACATTGAATCAGTCATCGCTCCAAAAATGAATTCAACAGGTCATCTTCTTAATGCTGTAAATTAATTACAACAATAAAAGAAAATTTCATCATGAACATACATGAACAACAACATCACATTAAACCACAGAAATTCCAAAATGATATTTCCCTTACATTCAGCTAGCTACCAAAAGTGCACGTGTATAAAATACCACTCCATCTGAAAGCATGCGATGGAGATTTAACACAGAATCGGTTTTACTGAGGAGATGCGCATGAAAATCACATGTGATTTATCATGCAGCCGTTGTTTGTTTGTTTTTTTGTTTTTTATTTATTTATTTAGCTTTTCATAAACAGGAAAACATTAATAATCACAATATGTTCAATTATAAGTGTCAGAAACAAAACCTCACCCCTGCCCTCATACGTAGATGTTATAAATACAAGTCATACAGACTGTACTCCAAAAAAAAAAAAAAAATACATGAGTATGTGACTGACTTTGTAAATACATGAATATATAAACATAAGAGAAAAAAATAAAAAACAAAAATGAATATATAAAATTACTTTGATAATGTATACAAATAATATATACCATATATATCATACCTGTATATACTCTTATATTTAAAGAAACTGTATATACCTACATAATTATACATATATGTGCATTACATACATTTACACACCCCATATACCCATGCAAACACATTTATACTTATACACCTTTGTGTCAACGCGTACTTGCATACTCATACCATATGCATTTCTATTTGTAACAACACACATAGATCTATGCTCATGCGTGTCAATAATAATAATAATAATAATTTAATTTAAAAAAATAAAAATAATAAAAATAAAAAAATAGGTTGACAGTGGGTAAAAAGAATATATGAATGGAAGAAGATTGCAAATGACACCTAACTACTATCTCTAAGGATGATACTTGTTCCCTGTAACTTTAATACTAAGAAAAACTATAACAAAAGGCAATAACCATCTTTATCACCTGATTGTCGGAAGTACTACAGTATCTTGATAAGCTAACAAGCAATATCTAAGACTAGACGAAGCACACAGAGCGCACACCTTTCTTTGTTCACTAAGCCTTTAAAAAGTTATAAATCAAGATTAAGTAAGGATTTTATTGGGTTCCAAATTTTTACAAATGTCTTGGGTCTATTTGCTAACTTATATCTCAGCTCTTCGAGAGGTAACACATTACTTAAGTCTCTGAGCCAACTCTCAAATATGGGCACCCACTCAGATTTCCACTTCTGTAAAATTGTTTTTTTTGCCAGTATCATGCATAATGAAATGGCCTGTGATAAGTATTTATTTCCTATACTAGAAGTGTCCCCAAAAATGCCCATTTTTGGCTCAGGTGCCAAGTCAATTTTATATGCTTCTGAGAGGAATTCAAATATATGCTGCCAGAAAGGCCAAATTTTATGACATGACCAGAAAGCATGAGACAACGTACCTTCTGCGATTTTACATTTGTTACATGTAGAGGATACATTTGGGTAAATCCTATGTAGTTTGGTCCTTGAATAATGAAGTCTGTGGATAATTTTAAATTGGATCACAGCGTGTCTAGGATTAATAGAACAATCATGAATTTTATTAAGACAATCTTCCCATGAATCACTAGACAATTCTATATCAAGTTCCTGCTCCCACTCATGCTTTATATGAAAAGTGTTTGTGTTTACCTTGTCTAGTAAAAAAAAAAGAAACAGCACCTTGTTCCACTGGACTCCGATTACTTAGATTTTCGAGAGTTTGATGTATTGATATGTTTTCAAAGCCTGTGAAATGTTTCCTTGTAAAATCTCTAATTTGTAAATACCGGAAAAAATCTGTGGATAAAAGATCATATTTTAATTTAAGTTGAGTATATGAACCAAATTTATTATCAATGTATAAGTCCCTTATGGAAATTAAACCCTTTTGCTTCCATTGGGAAAAAACCTTGTCATGTAAGCCTGGAGTGAAGGCATGGTTTTTACAAATTGGGCTGTCCAAATAAATATGTGGAAGCTCCAAAAATGATTTAATTCGCTTCCATATTTTAAGGGAATTATTTACTATTATATTCTCATTATAAGACCTTGATTCAATTTTTATTGGACTATTTAACAAAGCTTCTAAAGATGTCTTACTACACGAGGTTCTTTCTTACCAGACCCATTCCGGTATCTCCCCATTATTCTCTGGAGTTTGTCTCCACCAGGAAAGGGACTGTAAATTAGCAGCCCAATAGTAAAATCTGAAATGGGGAAGACTAAATCCTCCTTTTGCTTTTGGCTTGAACAGATGTTTTTTAGATATTCTAACATTTTTATAATTCCATATAAATGAAATAATAATAGACTCTAATTTTGCAAATAGCTTGACGGGTATCAGAACTGGAATGGAAGAAAATAAATATAAAAATCGAGGGAGAGTCACCATTTTAATTGCGTTGATCTTTCCTGCCATAGACATAGGCAAAGTCCTCCAAAATTTTATATTATCTTTTAGCTGATTCATTTTTATATGCCAATTCGCTTTGAGTAATGCAGCTGCTCTTCTTGTGACTGTGATTCCCAAATGTTTAAATGAATTGTGAGCAATTTTAAATGGGATAGAATTTAAAAAAAGTTGCATCTATATCCGAAGTTAAAGGCATTAACTCACTTTTGTCCCAATTTATTGTGAAACCTGATAGCTTGCTAAACTATTCTAAAAGGTTCAAAAGAGGTTATAATTTTTGCCTCTATTGGAATAAGAGAGACTGGGCGATATGAGGACATCTTCAATTTATCTCGTCCGGGTTTCGGTATTAAAACTATATTAGCCTTGTACAGAGTGGGGGGGGAGACTCAACTGGGAGAATGAGTGATTGATCATACGGCGAAACACAGGGGCAAGAATCTTCCAAAACTTTTTAGAATATTCTGCACTAAACCCGTCTAGGCCTGCACATTTATTATTAGGAAGACTATTAACCACTTTGCTGATTTCGTTTAAAGTAATCTCCTCCTCTAACATTTCAACAGCTTCTTTACTCAATCGGGGAAGATTAATTTTAGATAAGAATTGATTAATTTCATTAATATCTATATTTCCTTTGGATGTGTATACCTTTTTATAAAAGTCTGCAAAGCATTCATTTATCCGCTTGGGATCGGTTAATATTTCTCCGCTCTCTGTCTGAATTTTATGAATGGTTCTTGATGCTTGGGACTGTTTAAGCTGTCGAGCTAATTGTTTATGAGGTTTTTCACCTAGTTCGAAATGACGTTGTTTAATCTGATTAAGCTGTTTAGTGATTTTTTTTTTAGCAAGAATAGAGTTATATCCACTTCTTAATGCTACAATTCTTTTTAAAGTATTTGAACAATAATTAAGTTTATAACATTCCTCTAATTCAGTAACTAATGTGTCGATCTCATTTAATCTCTTTTTATCTTCTTTGTTTTTCCTTATTTGAAATGAGATTATATCCCCCCTAACAACTGCTTTCATTGAGTCCCATAGTACTGAGTCTGTCACATTGCCAATATCATTTTCAGACAGAAAGTACCCAATTTTTTCTATTATGTAATCACAGAATTTATTATCATTCAGTAAGGAATTGTCAAATCTCCAATTATAGGTCCCTTTTTCTGACTTCAAATTTAGATCCAATGTTAAAGGCGCATGGTCTGATATTAATCTGTTATGGTATTGAGTGGATCTGACCATTTTTAACAGATTGGAATCTATAATAAAGAAATCAATACTGGAAATAGGAATTTATGAACTGATGAATAAAAAGAATATTCTCGAGCTGATGGGTTTAAACATCGCCATATGTCTACCATGTTAAGATTTTTCAAATAGCTATGTAAAGTAGCTGCAGATTTACTTTTTGTGGTGCGACTAGGCTGTGCGTCTTTAACTGGGTCCATAATACAATTAAAATCTTCCCCTATGATCACATTAGACAAAGTATCGTCAGGTATTTTGTCTTAAACCCTTTCAAAAAAGGACGGGTCATCATAATTAGGACCATAAAAGTTAACCAATGTAATAGGAACTAAATTTATCTCTCCACAAACAATTAGATATCTACCATTATTATCGACAATCTTCTGTTTATGTATGAATGGTACCCGTTTCCTCACAATAATCGCGACTCCCCTTGATTTAGTTGAAAAATTCGACTGGTATATTTGAGCTGCCCACCCTGGATTAAGAAGCGCCTTTGCTGTTTGTTTTTATATGAGTTTCTTGTAGAAATATGATTTCAGCTTTCAATTTATTAAGATGCATAAACACTTTACGTCTTTTCACTGGATGATTCATGCCTCTTACATTCCAACTCAGAAGCTTATGCCTTCTCCGTGTGCTTGACCTGTTCTATTCATATTTTAGTACTTGTAAAAAAAAAAAAGAAAAAAAAAAGAATATTTTCTGACTTCCGATGATTTTAAATTTACCAATCCAGTCAACTGAACTTGAACTACATCCACCCTTACCCCAACCCTCTACCCAAGAACAACAAACAGAACCAACCAATATATAAAGAAACCCTCCTCCCCCACCCGCCCCCGCAATTTCCATGTTACTACCGGATCACTCACCACCGATGCAACGTAATCTTCCGTATCCCAGAAAGAAAAAGAAAAAAAAAATCCATCCTCCTCCATTGTAATAGAACAAAGAAATAAGCTTCTTAATTGTCCATTGATATTTTGACCCCTAAATAAATTTATTTCAGTTAGTTTAAGTCTGCCGTAAAATATCAAGTTCACTCCATTTAGTCCACATGCCAGTTGTCAACAACTCTCCTCAAGTAGGCTTCAGCATTCTCTGGTGTGTCAAAAGTTTTGGTCTCGCCTTCCTTTGCGGTGACGATAAATGTAAATGGGAACCGAAAAGCCGTACTTGATGCCAAGATTCTTACATTTCTTCTGTATTTCGCTAAAGTGATATCTCTGCTTCAACACATCCGCCGTCAGATCTGGGAAAATGTGTACCCTTTTTCCTTTAAACTCCAGAGGTTTCTCTCTGGCCAGCTTCATTATTAACTCCTTCGTTTGGTAATGATGTGTCCTGATGACAAACGCTCTTGGACGATCGTCTCTCGGTCTATGCAGCGCCCTGTGGGCCCGGTCGATCACGATAGGTTTGGTGAGTTTTCCGCTCCCAGCAGTTTTGGAAGTAACTCCGCAATAAATTCGGTGGGTCTGCCGTTTTCTTCCTTTTCTGCAACACCTACCAGCTGGATATTATTACATCTGGAGCGAGACTCAAGATCGTTACATTTATCTCTGAGTTTCTTACACTCTTCCATTAGCTCCACACAATGCTTTTCCACGTTAGTCAGATTAGTTTCCTGATTTGTAGTAGCCTCTTCAATTGTCGTGACTCTTTCTGCGATGTCTGTCAGTGTAACTCGTAGCTCAGTAACCGTTTGTGTGAACGTGTCGAATTTTTGGTTAAAGGAAGCATTTAAAGCTGTTATCACATCCATGATGTCTTGGTTACTAGGAGGGGCTGCACTCCCAGCAACACCAATTTTTGTCTTTCTGATCCAAACTGTCTCTAAGAAACTGAAGGATAGCTTGCAGCTATCCCCACTCTCCCCCAATTGCTGAATTTGTTAAGTTTCAGATAAGGTGTACTCATTAATGTTAAGTACTGTAACTCAAAGGATGAACGTTGAAGATATGAGACACTTTGTGTTTCACATTTTTAATATTGCTTTATCGCCTCGCCATGGCAACACCTTTCGAGATATCAAAAATCTTTGCAGTGTCTTGTCGTACATTATATGTGCAATGACCATACCACATTTTATCACATCATCATTTTTAACCTTTAAGACTGGAGGCCCCCCTGCACTGGCCATTTTTGGAAGTTTCCCTTATTTAAAAAACCTGATTCAACTCATCAGCTTATTGGTAAAGACTGCAAGACCTGAACTGGGTGTGTCCAATAAGAGAGACATGCAAATTTGAAAATAAATTTGAAAACCTGCGAAAAATATAACAGTCACAAAAAATCAACAAATTTGAACTACACTTTTTGGCCAATGATCTAAAACAGTGGTTTTCAAACCGGTCCTGCGAGCACCCCCAGCACTGCACATTTTCTGTGTCTCCCTTATCTATCACACCTGATTCAGCTCATCAGCTCATTAGTAGAGACTGCAAGACCTGAAATGGGTGTGTCAGATAAAGGGAGACGTACAAAATGTGAGGTGCTAGGGGTGCTTGCAGGACCGGTTTGAAAACCACTGCCCTACCATGTTCCTGGAGTACCCTCAACACTGCACATTTTGTATTTCTCTTTTGTCTGACTCTACTAATGAGAAGAGTTGAATCAGGTTTGTTTAATTAAGAAGACATGCAAAACATGCAGTGTCTGCTGAGTATATAGATGGATGTTAAGAAATGATGTCTGATTTGTTTTGGAGCCTGGAATAAACCACACCATATTGGTTCATTTGGCCAGAGGAGAACTAGCCCCCCGACTGAGCCTGGTTTCTCCTAAGGTTATTTTCTCCATTCTGACACAAATGTAGTTTAGATTCCTTGCCACTGTCGTCTTTTGGCTTGCTTAGTGGGGGACACTTAATATTTGGCAATATTATGGACTGTATTGTATAAAGCACTATATAAATAAACCTTCTACACCACCTCTACTGCCACGACAACATTGCCATACCATGCAGTGGAAAAGTGCCAAAAATGTGCAGTGCAGTGGGTTCCCAGGTCCAGGTTGAAAACCACTTCATTCCCTTACAAAAAAATAAGTATACTTCAAGTTTATTTTAACCCTCTGAGGTCTAGGGGGTTTTGGGGGCCTGGAGAAATGTTGACATCCCCTGACTTTTGTGCTTTTTTCAGTTGCTTATAAATAGATACATGGCTAAAGTCTAATAACCACTGTAATCAGTACAAACTGGGCTATACACTATAATAGCCATGTAAATAGCATGCATGTACATGATTGTGTTTTTGAGAAAACAATGTTTATGCGTGGTTAGTAAAAAAAAACTACAATTTTGAAGTCACTGATATAAGGTCATAAAACACATACAGAGCATTTCTTGTCAAAACCTGGAGCTTGTAGCCTAGAATTTTTGCTTCAAAATGATGTGAAAATCATCTTGTTTACTCACTCACAGAAAACAATAGATTAATTTAAAATTTCTAAGACACTTTTTTGTTTCAAAAGGGCATATGCGAGTAGGCGTCAACTATCATGAATATTTATGTGATTCACACCTGAGAAGACAAAGACCCACATAATGAGCTGAATAATGAGCCTTTCAGGCAGGTGAGTGACCGAGAGGGAAGAGTTACAAGAAAGAATGTGAGGACAAAATAAATGTAAATATTTTTAGGTTTGTAGTTTATTTAGAATATATTTAATTATCCCACAAAATAACTTGAGATTCACTTGCGAGTGCAGTTAAACAGTTTATTAGGAACAATGCTTTAGCTGACTTTCAAAGCTGAATTTTTAGCATCATTACTCCAGTCACACAATCTTTCAGAAATCATTCTAATATTCTGATTTATTACTCAAAAAAAAGAATTTTGAAAAGAGAATTTTGAAAAGAGATGTTTTTTTTATTAATTGAAAGAACAGCATCGTTTCTAACATGATTATTGTATTTATCATCACTTGTGTGCTAAATAAGTTTAAATATATATATATATATATATATATATATATATAATATATATACTACAGCAGTATATTGACTATGTATTGCAGTTTAGTGGGTCTGCTTTCACTGTGGTTGTCATGGAGGAGGAACATGACACTTCTCTAAAGCCTGCTCATCTCATGTCTGCTATGCCAAAGCCTACTCACATCATGTCTGCCAAGCCACAGCCTTCTCACTTCATGTCTGCTACGCAAAGGTCGCTAACATCATGCCCGCTACTCCACGACCAGCTCACATGCCAGTTAAGAGTCTCTTAACACAGTCACAGAGACCGTTCCTGTGACCTCAGTGCTTACAGTAATGTCAGTTGCCATTTTGAGCGTGTGGGCTGCACACTGCGCTCCAGAGATCTCTCGTGTCCACGTGTCTGCTCCTGAGGCCACTCCTGACCGTGAATTCACTCCAGTGCCCCCAGAGGCGGCGGCATCCACTGCAGAACCTCCAGAGGAAGTGGCTTCCGCTGCAGAACCTCCCAAGGTGGTGGCGCCTACCTTTGAATTCTCTGCCTGTTCTGTCACGGTCAAGGAGGCCGTCCACGAACTCTCTGCCTGTCCTGTCACAGTCAAGGAGGCCGTCCACGAACTCTCTGCCTGTCCTGTCACGGTCAAGGAAGCCATCCATGAACTCTCTGCCTGTCCTGTCACGGTCAAGGAGGCTGTCCACGAACTCTCTGCCTGTCCTGTCATGGTCAAGGAGGCTGTCCACGAACTCTCTGCCTGTCCTGTCACAGCCAAGGAGGCCATCCACGAACTCCCTGCCTGTCCTGCCACGGCCAAGGAGGCCAGCAACGAACTCTCTGCCTGTCCTGCCACGGCCACGGAGGCTGCTCATGAACTCACTGGCTGTCCTGTCTCGGCCACGGAGGCCGCTCAAGAACTCACTGTCTGTCCTGTTATGGCCAAGTGGTCTGTCCATGTCTCTGCACCGCCATGGCTCCCCGCTAGGCTTGCTCTGCCATGGCTCCATATTGCTCTGGATCTGCTCCACGGCCCAGGTCCCCCTCTGCTCCACTGTCTGTCATTGCCTTATGATCCGGATCCACCACTGCTCCTAGCTCCAGACCCGCCATTGCTCCACCCTCCAGGTCCTGTTCCTTTACACGGGCCTGGCCCTCCATCCCTCCCCCTGTTCCGACTCCACTCCACCACCCTCCTGGACTTTTTGGGTTTTGTTTGTTTGGGCGTCTGGAGCCGCCCTTAAAGGGGGGGGGGGGGTATGTAAGGTCTGTTTTAGGTTTTGTTTCATGTTCATGTTTTCATGTCTTTTATTTTGTTATTGTTTGATTTGCTGTATGTGTCATGTTCTGATTGGTTTGTTGCCTCCTCATGTATGTGTCATGTTCTGATTGGTTTGTTGTCTTGTCATGTGATTATCAGTTCTGTTTACTCATTGGTTGTTTCAGTCATGTGCCTTTTCCCCCATTGGTTTATTCATGTCATGTGTCCAACATTGTCTGTTATAAGTAGTCATGTTTTTGCCATTAGCCCTTGTCGTGTATTAATGTTTGTATCCTGCTGTCGGTGAGTCTAGTCTGTTCATGCCACGTCAAGTCTGTTTCTGTCAAGCCTGTTTCATGCCTCGTCAAGTTAAGTCTGGTCAAGTCTTCCTTTCTGGTTTGGATTATGTTTGGATGTTTTGGATTGCACCTGTAAATAAACTGCACTTGGGTTCTCACTACGCTCGCCTTGGACTCATTGCAAAATACAAAACATCAAAAGAAAGAATGTGGCCTGTTTTTTGTACGTCGCTTATTACATCCGAGATCAAATGACACATCCAAGATGATATCCTCGCGCTAATCAGGATCTGGCTAATTCAGTTCTTTGAACGCACCTGTTGATGATTAGTATGGCTGAATTAAGTTATATGAGATAATTGCACTTTCATGGGTTGGTTAAAAAGGGGCTATGTATTGATACTCGAAGCCACAGTCAGCAATGCAGGAATTGGCTGGTGGCAAGACAGCAACGTGATGATATCATATAATTAAAAAAGACACCTGACGAAAGACTTGACAAATTTCTAGACTTTTATAAGCAAACAGCTAAGCGAACAGAACTACATAAATGTTAGAATAGATAAATGATATGTGCACTGTTTTTTTTTTTTTTTTTTTTTTTTTTTTTTATACATGATTACACCCAATTATTTATATTCACGATTTCTAATATTTGTACAGGCTTTACATTTTTATTTTAATGTGAAAATACACATCAAACATCAAATTATTTTAAAAAGATCCTGTTTAATCCTGTTTACATGAAATAAGCCTGTTCCCGAGCAGGTTTAAGCTTACGGACCTGTTACTATGACAGCAACTCCTGGATGAGCTTTCAAGAACCAATCGATCCAAGATCATGCCAAATCATCAACAATCAAATCCAGCTAACTGATTAAGCAACGTATGAAGAACGGGCCCCAGAGTATCTGCTTGTAAACAAAAACATTTTATTCTAGCTTTATGCATTCTTTTTTATAAACACATGAATGTGGGTAAGTTTCATAAATAAAAAAACAAAACAAATAAACAATATTTTGAAAAAAGAAAAAAAACACTGAATTGGATTGGATCCAGAATGATAATCAAAACATAGATGAACACCCTAAAGCTTGACAGTCATTCCCTCTTCATGGGTCAACATTTTTATTTCATAACGTTACACAGTTCTGATGCTGTTTTATGTCTGATCGTGTTACATTACATGTGGAAGCATCTGTTGTTTCCATTTCTTCTTCGCTTGTGTTTTGGAAATTTTGTAAAGTAGATGTGTAATAGTGCCCCCTACTGTATAACAATGGAAACATTGATTCTCAGAGCAAAGGTATAGCTCAAATATATTTAGACTTTTCTAAGTATGTCAAGTATACTTAAATGTCATTTTAAGTATATTTCTGAGAAGTACATAAGAAGTAGACTAAAAGTACACTTGCCTGTTTTTAGTGTAAAAGAAGTATACTAATAGTACCCTTGAATAAACTTATTTTTCATAAGGGTTAGTGCACTGGTTGTGTGTGTATTCTGTATGTATTGTTCCATTTGTGAGGCACAATGAATATCTCACAAAAAGCGGAATTTATGGTTGAAGTCACGAGCCTGAACACTTTGTTATCTTTTAAGATACAATATTGTGAGCTTCTCAAATCAAGCAACAACTTTTCATCTTACACAGACCTTAACCTACTTAATGAAGTGTACAATTATTATGATTATATTATAATAACGTTCAACTTTATGGCTACCCATCTAAGGAAGGGCTGCAGGAACAAACTTTTTTTATCTTGCAGGAAAACTTTGGGCATGCAACCTTCTCGTTACTTACAGTACTTAATCTTCAAAAGAGCCACCTTTAACTGAAATACAGTATTTTTGATGACTTCTGATTTTTTGATGGCATTATGGCATAACAGAGTGTCCACAGGCTGCACATGTCAGAATCTCAGCAGATGCAATATATCATACAGGTATTGTTTGCCTACTTTATCATGATTATTTTTTTCCAAGTAAAAATTCTCTGAAATAATTCTAAACTAATTAATTTTATTTTTGCCAACTATTGTCACAATAACTGCTCAATGCAGGAGATAAAGAGCTCACAATGAAGATGAACTTGAAATTATTTTAATGATAATCCACAGGCAGATGAAGATAACATTCAAACAGCACAAAACACAAGCAATTCCCGACAACGACCAAAACATAGTGGGGAACTTAAGTAGGGTGAATAACAGACAGGTGTGGATGATTAACTAATAATGAATCAGTAAGGGCAAACGAATGACACAGTTAGGAAGACAGAAACTGAAATAACCTCAACTAAAAGTACATAATGCTGACAGTACTCCCCCCTCCCCAAAGGTGCAACCTCGCACCATGGCAGGACAAACAAAGGAGGGAGAGAGGGAGTTTGGAAAGAAGGACAAGGTGGTGCCAAAGGGCAGGCAGGAAGATCACCAGGATAACGATGACGGGGGAGAAGCCACAGGGGAATCAGGAGGAACCACCGCGGATCAGACAGAGGGAGGACCCAGGACGGAGACAGGAGGAGCCAGGGCGTGGAAGACGGTGAGAGGAGCCAGGGAGAAGACAGGAGGGAGCAGGAGGAACTAGGTGGGACCCCAACCGCAGCCAGGAAGGCTGCCCACGATGGTGCTGATGGAGGGAGGAGCCATGGTGGAGGAAGGGCTGACGACTCCCAGGTCTGACTTTCAGTGGCGGAGTAGGTGGGAGAGGAGCCCAGGACGGTGACGGAGAGCCGCAGAGCCAGGGAGACGCAGAGGATCCGAAGGGACAAGGAAGATAGAGCAGATGGCTCAGGCAACCGAGGCATAGGCATGGATACGGAAGGTCACGGTGGAGCCGGAGCAACAGAGGACCAAGGCGGATCTGAAGGGAGGGAGGAGCCCCAAGGAGCCAGAGGGATGAAGGGATGAGGTGAAGCTAGAGGAGTGTAGTCCCGAAGCGAGTGCAGGTCAAAGACCGACCAAGGCGGAGCCAGAGGGACCCCGGCATAGCTGGTGGACAGACAGGCCACAGTGGAGATGAGGGAGCTAGGAACCAGGATGGAGTTGCTGGGTCGATGGGCAGAGGCTGCATACGGGTCTTGGAGGATGGAAGTGGAGCCCCCGGGGATCCTCCGACCATGGTGGAGCTGGAGACTACCTGACCCAAAGCAAATCCGCTCCACAGGTGGGAAGTTAAGGATGAGCTGAGGGACTGGCAGGATGTAGTGGCAGCGGGACAGAGGAAGGCAGACAGCTCAAGAGAGAAGGTGGGAAAGGGAGGCTGGGAGGGAATTCATGATGGACAGGCTTTTATTTTGCTGCCCACACACACCAAAGCATGACTTCCAGCACAGGGAGCACGGAGGACAGGAGAACAACCTCCGTAGTCGTGACAGGGTTGACAGACAGTTCAGGGCAGACAAACAGTTGCAGACCTCCATGGTCATGACAGGACAGACAGACAGTTCATAAATGGCCACCTTGGCCATAACAGGACAGGCAGAGAGTTCAGAAGAAAATGGGAGAAGAGGCATGTCCACTTATAAATCCATATTCTCTGAGTCCAACCTCAGCCCACCCTCAGCGGTGGAACAGTGGGTGGGGCTTTCCTCTGCGCAACTGTGAAATCCTCTGTGGCAGGTTTTGTTGCCAGCTCACACACCTAGTCAGACGTTGAATGAGGTTCTGGCTCCAGAGCGATCCTCAGCTCTGTCACTCCTCTTGGTGATGGCTTGTTGGTCATGGCGGGCTCTGACTCTCTGTCTGCAGTGGGCTCTGGCTGATGCTTCACACAGCGGGATGATGTTTGGCTGGGCTCAGGGTCTGGAGTGGGACTGGTGAGATCTTCTTTGAGGCCAATGGTGAATGGTGAGCCATTTCTCACTAGTACCCACTCCACAAAGGTGGCGGAATATTTCCGAGGACCAACTCCGGACAGTAGTGTGGTAAAATGAGCAGAGGCAGTCATCCGGGTAGTGGATAAAGTTGGGTATTTCCACAAAAAGTCTTGTATGGTCCTCGAGAGTAATCCATAAAGGGAAAAAGAAAACCAAAAAAAACAAAAAAACTCCACTATATAAACTTACTTCCTTGGTCGGGAATTCTGTCACAATAACTGCTCGATCCAGGAGATAAAGAGCTCATGACGAAGATATTATTTTATAAGAAATTATTTTCATGATAATCCACAGACTGAGGAAAATAACATCCAAACAACACGAAACAATACCCAACAACAATCAGAACAGAGCAGGGAACTTAAGTAGGGTGACTAACAAGGGACAAACAGATGAGGATGATTAACTAATAAGGGCTAAAAGACAGAAACTGAAATAACCACACAAGTTCATAATGGTGACACCTATATAGTAGAAATATATTCATATTTTATTTATCTCCACCCAATTCGGTTCCTCTTATACTGTTTTCTGGAAGACATATTTTCAGACTAAACTCAATTGCAGTAGCAATATAACTAGTACACCAATCAGTTTAATTTATTCATATCACAATGCATAAGTATATTTATATTTTATAATCTATATATAATTTTATTTTTTAAAGTAATTATTATAATGTAATACACTGCGTGAAAAGAGGAATTTCCGGGATAAATCTGACATGGGAAATTTCAGTGAAACTTAAGGTGTAGGACCTGTTTATGAAAATTTCCCAGGCAAGTGTGCTGAGTCTTGTACACAACCATATACTTGAGATGCACAGAGATTTCCGAATACAAGATATTTCTGATTGCACACACTAGCCGTGTTCAGAGATTTCCAGTACACCAACCCTCATGAAAATTAACCATGGTTTTATTATAGTAAAAGTGTATATACTATGTTTTTTGGCAGAGTGACTGCCATTTGTATAATGGCAGTTTTACTACAAATATGCTACCACATTAAGCTATGATTAGTGTACCATGGTTAATTTACGGTTACCATGGTGAGTACAATAATCAAATCTTTTTGGATTTGACTCACTGTTCTTACCCCTCCCCCCGCAGCTGTAGTTTGAATTTGCGCACGCTGACAGGAGATCTTGTTCTGCAGTGAGGGGCTACTGGCCGACAGCGTCCGGTAATTTCTGAGAGATTTACCTCAGATGAAGGTGTAACGGTAACAAAGGGTGAGGAAGCAAGTGCAAGAGTGAAATCAGAATGTTTATTAAAGGCAGAAATACAAATGAGTCCAGGTGGAACAACGGATGGTCGCAACGATGACAGACGGTGATCCAGGAAGTGGCAGTGAGGTGAGGCAGCAGGAGAGCGTGACACAGGCCTAAGATGAGCAGTCCGTGATGGTGAGTTGTTGCATCCGGTGGTGAAGAGTGGACGGGGTTCCAGGGTCAGACAAACAGCGATGATGAAAGCACAGAGAAACAGGAACGAGAAACCAGGCAAACAAACGGGAGACTTCATACAACGCTCTGACAAACACAAGACGAAAGACAGGGCAATAAATAGGGATCAGGTAACGAGTAACAGCTGGTGCAGATGAACAATTAACCGAGACGCCCACATGAAACAATCAGTGCTGACGAGCGACACACACAAACTCCACCCACATAGTGCAAACCCGAGACCACGGTTTACCAACCATGACAGAAGGTAAGTGTGAATATATAAAACCATTTTGAAAAAACATGTTTAAAAGTTGTTTGATGTTGTAATATTTTTAATCTGTATTTCTAGCATGATGTTGTTTTGAGCTGTTTATTCCCACTTCAGGTGCTTTGCTGTTGCGCACGTTGGTTTTCTGAGAGATTTACATCAGACGAAGATTAGTATGAATAAATAAAACCATTTAAATAAAATGTTTATCCGAACATAACATTAAAATTTATTCAATGTTGTATCATTTCTTTTAAACTATTCCTAGCCCGGTGTTGTTTCGAGCATTTGTTCCTTCTTCAGCGGCCTTAAGTCAGCACGCGGTCACAGTGTCCAGAGAGATTTATATCACAAGAAAGTGAAGAAGAATTTACAGAAACATTTTAAATAAGCTATTTATAAATATAGCTATTTACCAAAAATTTATGTTAAGTGTTGTAATGGATATATTTGAGTGGGTTTATGTTGTAAAATTAATCTAGATATCTTGGTATGATCCAAGATGGCGCCGAGCATGGCAGCCGTGTTGCGAGCTCCAAGTAAACGTTGCAGTTTTTTGTTTGTTTTACTTGTTATTATGTTGTCCTACATGTTGGATGTTGTTTGTACTTGAGTTCTTGAACGCCGGCGCTTTGTTTACAAACATCAGAGCCCTTTGTCTGGGCCGCATGGTCGCGACCGAGGAAACGCCACCAGAAAAGGGGGAAGAGAGCCGACGTCCTTGTCAGACTCAGATGTCATCCCCTCCGACCTCCTCTCCCAACCATTTTGCTGGCTAACATTCAGTCACTGGACAACAAACTCTGTGAACTGCGGGCACGTATCTCATACCAACGAGAAACAAGGGACTGCTGCATTATTTGCCTCACAGAAACCTGGATGTCTGCAGCTGTTCCAGACTTACCCATCGAGCTTACGGGGTTCTCTGTGCACCACTCGGACAGAACGAAAGAGCTCACAGGGAAAAGCAGAGGTGGGGGCATTTGTTTCCTTATCAACAACTCGTGGTGTGATGAAAGGAACCTACACTTTATTAAATCCTTCTGCTCCCCTGATCTGGAATTTCATATGCTTCTGTGTCGACCATTCTGGCTACCGAGGGAATTTACAGCAGTCATAATCACAGCTGTTTACATCCCCCCTCAAGCCAACACAGACCAGGCACTCAAGGAACTGTATGGGAATATAAGTGAGCAGGAAACCACGTACCCGGATGCAGTGTTTTTTTGTTATGGGGGACTTTAACAAAGCCAACTTCAGAACAATAGCTCCAAAATATTTTCAACACATCAGCATCAACACGCGTGTTAATCATGCACCGGACCACTGCTACTCTCCTTTCCAGGACGCCTACAAATCTCTCCCCCGCCCACCTTTCGGCAAATCTGATTACTCTTCTATTCTGCTCCTGGCTGTTTATAGGAAAAAACTGAAACGGGAAGCACCCGCCCTCAGGACAATTCAATGCTGGTTGGACCAATCAGACGCTATACTTCAGGACTGTTTTGATCATGTAGACTGGGACATGTTCCGGGCAAAATAGAGGCGTACTCAGATACTGTAACGTGTTTCATCAGGAAGTGTGTAGAAGATGTAGTGCCGACAAAAACAAACCGCATTTACCCCAACCAAAAACCGTGAATTAATAGCAATGTTCGAGCAGCCTTGTCAGCATGGACATCCGCTTTTAAATCCGGAAACGCTGATGACCGCAAACAAGCCAGTTACGATCTCAGGAAATCCATCAAAGCCGCAAAAAGACAATGTTAAAACAAAGTTGAAGAACAATTCAACACCAACAAAGCAAGAAGCTTGTGGCAGGGCATCAATAACATCACAGATTTTAAAGGGAATAAACCAGCTACTGTGAACATTGCCGCCTCTCTACCGGTTGAGCTTAATGACTTTTATGCTCGTTTCGAGGCTCATAACACCGCACACACAGAGAGCGCTCCCGCAGCTGCTGCAGAAGAAGTGAGTGTACTCTCCGTCTCTGTTGTAGATGTAACCCGATCCTTCCGATGGGTGAATATCCGCAAGGCAGCGGGTCCTGATGTCATCCCAGGCCGTCTGCTCCGAGCATACGCATTCCAACTAGCCGGAGTTTTCACAGACATTTTCAACCTCTCTCTGTCTGTGGTTCCCTCGTGCTTCCAAAAATCCATCATTGTGCCCATACCAAAGAAAAATAAAATCACATGCTTAAATAACTGGAGGCCCATTGCTCTTACACCCATCTTCAGCAAGTGTTTTGAGAGACTCTTCAGAGACTACATCTGCTCTGTGTTGCCTGCCTCACTGGATCCACTACAATTTGCATATTGTAGCAACCGTTCTACAGATGATGCTATTGCTTTCACCCTACACACTGCTCTCTCCCACCTCCCACGTCACAGAAGTCAGTTAATTCTCAGCACATAGAGACTCTTTCACCTAGATATCACACTATAGAGACTGTGTCAGTTCCCCGGGCTAGAAAATACAAAAAATATTCAAAACCAATTTAAGAGCAACAATTTAATTGAGGTTCAACAAATAACAAAACAGATGCAATACGGATAAACAAATGATAAAGCTTGGCTTATTGAATATCAGGGTCCCTTTCTACGAAAGCACTTTTTGTAAATAATATGATCACTGATCATAATCTAGATGCACTCCGTTTGACAGAAACCTGGCTAAAACCTGATGATTACATTATTTTAAATGAGTCTACATCCCAAGATTACTGTTATAAACATGAGCCACGTCCAAAAGGTAAATTCGGAGGTGTTGCTTCGATTTATAACAATGTTTTCAGGATTTCTCAGAGGGCAGGCTTCAAGTATAACTCGTCTGAAGTATTGGTGCTTAATATAACATTATCAAGAGAAACAAGTCTTAATGATAAATCCCCTGTGATGTTTGTACTGGCTACTTTATATAGGCCACCAAGGCACCATACAGACTTTATTAAAGAGTTTGCTGATTTTACATCCGAATTAGTGCTGGCTGCAGATAATGTTTTAATTGTTGGTGATTTTAATATCCATGTTGATAATGAAAAAGATGCATTGGGATCAGCATTTATAGACATTCTGAACTCTATTGGGGTTAGACAACACGTCTCAGGACCTACTCATTGTCGAAATCATACTCTAGATTTAATACTGTCACATGGAATTGAAGTTGATGGTGTTGAAATTATGCAGCCAAGCGATGATATCTCAGATCATTATTTAGTTCTGTGCAAACTTCATATAGCTAAAACTGTAAATTCTACTTCTTTTTACAAGTATGGTAGAACCATCACTTCTACCACAAAAGACTGCTTTGTAAGTAATCTTTCTGATGTATCCGAATTCCTTAACATATCCAAAACCTCAGAACAACTTGATGATGTAACAGAAACTATGGACTCTCTCTTTTCTAGCATTTACAGGTGCTCCTTTACTCTTAAGGAAGGTTAAGGAAAACAGTCTGACACCGTGGTATAATGAGCACACTCGCACCCTAAAGAGAGCAGCCCGGAAAATGGAGCGCATCTGGAGGAAAACAAAACTAGAGGTATTTCGTATTGCTTGGAGGGAAAGTAACCTATCTTACAGAAAAGCATTAAAAACTGCTAAAACTGATTACTTTTTGTCTCTTTTAGAAGAAAACAAACATAACCCCAGGTATTTGTTCACTACAGTGGCTAAATTAACGAAAAATAAAGCATCAAAAAGTGTTGACATTTCCCATCATCACAGCAGTAATGACTTTATGAACTACTTTACTTCTAAAGTCGATACTATTAGAGACAAAATTCTAACCATGCAGCCATCAGCTACAGTATCACATCAGACAGTGCGCTATAGATCCCCTGAGGAACAGTTCCACTCATTCTCTACTATAGGAGAGGAAGAATTGTATAAACTTGTTAAATCATCTAAACCAACAACATGTATGTTAGACCCTATTCCATCTAAGCTCCTAAAAGAGGTGCTTCCATAAGTCATAGATCCTCTTCTGACTATTATTAATTCCTCATTGTTATTAGGATATGTCCCCAAAACCTTCAAACTGGCTGTTATTCAGCGTCTCATCAAAAAACCACAACTTGACCCCAAAGAACTAGTTAATTATAGACCGATCTCAAATCTCCCTTTTCTGTCTAAGATACTAGAAAAGGTAGTATCCACACAATTATATTCCTTATATATCTGTGAGGATTTCCAGTCAGGATTTAGACCGTATCATAGTACTGAGACTGCTCTCCTTAGAGTTACAAATGACCTGCTCTTATCATCTGATCGTGGTTGTATCTCTCTATTAGTGCTATTGGATCTTAGTGCTGCGTTCGACACTATTGACCACACTATTCTTTTGCATAGACTAGAACACTTTGTTGGCATTAATGGAAGTGCATTAGCATGGTTTAAATCGTACTTATATGACCGCCATCAATTCATAGCAGTGAATGAAGAGGTATCATATCGTTCACAAGTGAAGTATGGAGTACCTCAAGGCTCAGTACTAGGGCCGTTACTCTTCACGCTTTACATGTTACCCTTGGGAAATATCATCAGGAAACACGGCGAAACAAACCAGTTTGAAAAACTAACGGAATGCATAGTCGAAATAAAAAACTGGATGACAATTAATTTCTTACTGTTAAATTCTCAAAAAATAGAGGTGTTAATTATAGGACCTAAAAGCTCTGCATGTAATAACCTAGAACGCTGTCTAAGACTTGATGGCTGCTCTGTCAATTCTTCGTCATCAGTTAGGAACCTAGGTGTGCTATTTGATAGCAACCTTTCCTTAGAAAGCCACGTTTCTAGCATTTGTAAAACTGCATTTTTCCATCTCAAAAATATATCTAAATTATGGCCTATGCTCTCAATGTCAAATGCAGAAATGTTAATCCATGCGTTTATGACCTCAAGGTTAGACTATTGTAATGCTCTATTGGGTGGTTGTTCTGCACGCTTAGTAAACAAACTCCAGTTAGTCCAAAATACAGCAGCTAGAGTTCTTACTAGAACCAGGAAGTATGATCATATTAGCCCGGTCCTGACAACACTGCACTGCCTCCCTATCAAACATTGTATAGATTTTAAAATCTTGCTTATTACTTATAAAGCCCTGAATGGTTTAGCACCTCAGTATTTGAACGAGCTCTTTTTACATTATAGTCCTCCACGTCCGCTGCGTTCTCAAAACTCTGGCAATTTGATAATACCTAGAATATCAAAGTCAACTGCGGGCGGCAGATCCTTCTCCTATTTAGTGCCCAAACTCTGGAATAACCTACCTAACATTGTTTGGGAGGCAGACACACTCTTGCAGTTTAAATCTACAGTCGTGGCCAAAAGTTTTGAGAATTACATAAATATTGGAAATTGGAAAAGTTGCTGCTTAAGTTTTTATAATAGCAATTTGCATATACTCCAGAATGTTATGAAGAGTGATCAGATGAATTGCATAGTCCTTCTTTGCCATGAAAATTAACTTAATCCCAAAAAAACCTTTCCACTGCATTTCATTGCTGTCATTAAAGGACCTGCTGAGATCATTTCAGTAATCATCTTGTTAACTCAGGTGAGAATGTTGATGAGCACAAGGCTGGAGATAATTATGTCAGGCTGATTGGGTTAGAATGACAGACTTGACATGTTAAAAGGAGGGTGATGCTTGAAATCATTGTTCTTCCATTGTTAACCATGGTAAAATAAAAATGGCTTCACAGGCAAGGATATTGTGGCTACTAAGATTTCACCTAAATCAACAATTTATAGGTTCATCAAGAACTTCAAGGAAAGAGGTTCAATTCTTGTAAAGAAGGCTTCAGGGCGTCCAAGAAAGTCCGCCAGCAAGCGCCAGGATCGTCTCCTAAAGAGGATTCAGCTGCGGGATCGGAGTGCCACCAGTGCAGAGCTTGCTCAGGAATGGCAGCAGGCAGGTGTGAGCGCATCTGCACGCACAGTGAGGCGAAGACTTTTGAAAGATGGCCTGGTGTCAAGAAGGGCAGCAAAGAAGCCACTTCTCTCCAAAAAAAACATCAGGGACAGATTGATCTTCTGCAGAAAGTATAGTGAATGGACTGCTGAGGACTGGGGCAAAGTCATATTCTCCGATGAAGCCCCTTTCCGATTGTTTGGGGGCATCTGGAAAAAGGCTTGTCCGGAGAAGAAAAGGTGAGCGCTACCATCAGTCCTGTGTCATGCCAAACAGTAAAGCATCCTGACACCATTCATGTGTGGGGTTGCTTCTCATCCAAGGGAGTGGGCTCACTCACAATTCTGCCCAAAAACACAGCCATGAATAAAGAATGGTACCAAAAACACAAAAAACTTCTTCCAACAACCCAACAACAGTTTGGTGAAGAACAATGCATTTTCCAGCACGATGGAGCACCGTGCCATAAGGCAAAAGTGATAACTAAGTGGCTCGCGGGACCAGAATGTTGAAATTTTGGGTCCATGGCCTGGAAACTCCCCAGATCTTAATCCCATTGAGAACTTGTGGTCAGTCCTCAAGAGGCGGGTGGACAAACAAAAACCCACTAATTCCGACAAACTCCAAGAAGTTATTATGAAAGAATGGGTTGCTATCAGTCAGGATTTGGCCCAGAAGTTGATTGAGAGCATGCCCAGTCGAATTGCAGAGGTCCTGAAAAAGAAGGGCCAACACTGCAAATACTGACTCTTTGCATAAATGTCATGTAATTGTCGATAAAAGCCTTTGAAAAAGTATGAAGTGCTTGTAATTATATTTCAGTACATCACAGAAACAACTGAAACAAAGATCTAAAAGCAGTTTAGCAGCAAACTTTTTGAAAACTAATATTTATGTAATTGTCAAAACTTTTGGCCACGACTGTAGATTAAAGACCCATCTCTTTAACCTAGCTTGCACATAACATACTAAACTCAGTATGACTCATACAACTCAATCCGAGCAGCTGAGTCCTTAGCCATCTTTAAGAATCAGCTTAAAACACATCTCTTCCATCTTTATTTGACCCTCTAACTTTTTCACTCACTATTCTAATTCTATTTAAAAAAAAAAAATCTAACTACCTTTTTAATCTTTTTGTATTCTATCTATTTTCTTTTCATTTATTATACAATTATAAAAAGACCCCTAACACTAGCTTGCTCTATTCTTTTTCTATTCTATCTGTTTTTCTTTTTATTTATTATATTATTTAAAAGCCCTTGCTACGTATACTGTTTAGGCTAACTGAGACTTGTTATAGCACTTATACATCATTGCTCTTTTGTTGTTTTTGATTGCTTCCATTGTCCTCATTTGTAAGTCGCTTTGGATAAAAGCGTCTGCTAAATGACTAAATGTAAATGTAATGTAAATGTAAATACTAATACACTTCTAATATCCAAATCCGTTAAAGGATTTTTAGGCTGCATTAATTAGGTAAACCGGAACTGAGCATCTATGCTCATATTAGTCTGTTTCTCCCTTATTCCGAGGTAACCGTAGCCACCAGATCCAGTCTGTATCCAAGTCAGAGGGTCACTGCAGTCACCCGGATCCAGTACGTATCCAGCCCAGATGGTGGATCAGCACCTAGAGAGGACCTCTACAGCCCTGAAAGACAGCAGAGACCAGGACAACTAGAGCCCCAGAGACAGATCCCCTGTAAAAACCTTGTCTCAGACGGCCACCGGGACAAGACCATAGGAAACAGATGATTCTTCTGCACAATCTGACTTTGCTGCAGCCTGGAATTGAAGGCTCCTCTTTCCATCTTATCAGAGAACAATCCATCCACACGACTGAGCCTGGTTTCTCCCAAGGGTTTTTCTTCATTCTGTCACCGATAGAGTTTTGGTTCCTCTGGCTTGCTTAGTTGGGGACACTTCATTTACAGCGATATCGTTGACTTGATTGCAAATTGCACAGATACTATTTAAACTGAACTGAGCTGCATGATGACATCACTGAATTCAGTGATGGACTGCCTTTAACTGTCATTTTGCATTATTGACACACTGTTTTCCTAATTAATGTTGTTCAAATCCTTTTACACAAAATTTCTATATAAAAAAACTATACAAAAAAAGACTACACCACTTAACCTCAGTTGGAAAATAAGAACACCTATGTGAGAATGCTGTTTGTGGACTACAGCTCAGCATTTAACTCCAAAGTGCCTGCCACACTTGTTGCGAAGCTCCAAACTCTGGGACTAAACAGATCTCTGTGCAGCTGGGTCCTGGACTTCCTGACAGGCAGAAGTCAGGTGGTCAGAATGGGCAACAACACTACATCCCCACTGGCACTCAACACTTGTGCTCCTCAGGGCTGTGTCCTCAGTCCTGTACTCCCTGTACACACGACTGTACAGCCACACACAGCTCCAACATCATCAAATGCACTGACGACACAACGGTGATAGGCATGATTACCAACAACGATGAGACGGCCTATAGAGAGGAGGTGAGCACCCTGACTAAATGGTGTCAGAAGAACCATCTCTCACTCAACATCGACAAGACCAAGGAGCTGGTGGTGGATTTCAGGAGACAGAGCAGAGAAAACACACCCATCACCATCAACAAGACACCCGTGGAGCAGGTAAACAGCTTTAAGTTCCTCTGCATTAACATCAGTGAGGATTTCACCTGGTCCACACACACTGATGCAGTGCTGAA
Organism: Cyprinus carpio; assembly: GCF_018340385.1. Lineage (NCBI taxonomy): Eukaryota > Metazoa > Chordata > Actinopteri > Cypriniformes > Cyprinidae > Cyprinus > Cyprinus carpio. The sequence continues at coordinate 18,592,910 of NC_056574.1, read as the reverse complement.
GAAGGCACATCAATGCCATTTCTTCCTTAGATGGCTTAGGAAGTTTGGAATGAGCCCCAGCATCCTCAGAACATTCTACACCTGTACTATAGAGAGCATCCTGACAGGCTGCATCACTGCCTGGTTTGAAAACAGCACCGCTGGCAACTGCAAAGCTCTGAAAAGGGTCGTGCAGACTGCCCGCCACATTGTTGGAGGTGAACTTCCCGCCCTCCAAGACATCTACACCAGGCGATGTATAAGGAAAGCCTGGAGGATCATCAGTGACTCCAGCCACCCGTCCCACAGACTGCTCTCTCCGCTGCCCTCAGGAAGACGTCTCCGCAGCATCCAATCCCGGACAAGCCGACTGAGGGATAGCTTTTTCCCTCAGGATATCAGACTACTGAACAGTCAAAACTAATACACCCTCCAGCACCCTACAGCATACTCCCACAATATGGTATGCCACACACTGCACTTTAACTTCAACAGTTCAACACTGGACTATACATACACACTGCATTTAATAGAATAATCTACTTGCTACCACTGATTACCATCCAATGCACATCCATGATATTTTGTGTATCCAGTTCATGGATAATCTGTTGCTCCTTAGCATATTTTTATGCGTATATATGTCTACATAATGTAGAATGTGTACATACTGTGTATAGTGTATAGTGTATAATGTGTAATGCTAACTGTATGTATGTACATATTGCGTATAATGTGTAGTGCTAACTGTAAGTATGTCTAATAGTACACTGTTTGTACTGACTATACAGTGGTGTGAAAAAAGTGTTGCCCCCCTTCCTGATTTTTTCTTTTTTTTGCATGTTTGTCACACTTTAATGTTTCAGATCATCAGACAAATGTAAATATTAGTCAAAGATAACACAAGTAAACACAACATGCAGGTGAAGGTTTTTATTATTAATGGAAAACAAATCCAAAGCTACATGGCCCTGTGTGAAGAAGTGTTTGCCCCCCGTTAAAACTGTGGTTTATCATACCTGAGTTCAATTTCTCTAGCCACACCCAGGCCTGATTACTGCCACACCTGTTTACAATCAAGAAATCTCTTAAATAGGACTTGCCTGACAAAGTGAAGTAGACCAAAAGATCCTCAAAAGCAAGACATCATGCCGAGATACAAGGAAATTCAGAAACAAAGGAGAAAGAAAGTAATTGAGATCTATCAGCCTGGAAAAGGTTATAAAGCCATTTCTAAAGCTTTGGGACTCCAGCGAACCACAGTGAGAGCCATTATTCACAAATGGCAAAAACATGGAACAATAGAAAACCTTCCCAGGAGTGGCCGGCCGACCAAAATTACCCCAAGAGCACAGCGACGACTCATCCAAGAGGTCACAAAAGACCCCACAACAACATCCAAAGAACTGAAAAGTGAAAGTCGTGACATTTGCCAAGTATGGTAACCCATACTCGGAATTGGTGCTCTGCATTTAACCCATCCAAGTGCACACACACAGCAGTGAGAAGTGAACAAACCGTGAACACACACCTGGAGCAGTGGGCAGCTATATATCCAGCACCCTGGGAGCAACTGGGGGATCAATGCCTTGCTCAAGGGCACTTCAGCCATGGGTATCGAGGGTGGAAGAGAGCGCTGTTCATTCACTCCCCACCCACCGACAACTCCTGCCAGCACTGAGACTCGAACCTGCAACCTTCTGGTTACAAGTCCAATTCTCTAGCTATTAGGCCACAGCTGCAGGCCTGACTTGCCACAGTTAAGGTCAGTGTTCATGACTCCACCATAAAAAAGAGACTGGGCAAAAATGGTCTGCATGGCAGAGTTCCAAGATGAAAACTGCTGCTGAGCAAAAAGAACATAAAGGCTTGTTTCAGTTTTGCCAGAAAACATCTTGATGATCCCCAAGACTTTTTGGAAAATCTGCAGCAGGACAATGATCCAAAACACACCAGCAAGTCCACCTCTGAATGGCTGAAGAAAAACAAAATGAAGACTTTGGAGTGGCCTAGTCAAAGTCGTGACCTGAATCCTATTGAGATGCTGTGGCATGACCTTAAAAAGGCGCTTCATGCTCGAAAACCCTCCAATGTGGCTGAATTACAACAATTCTGCATAAATGAGTGGACCAAAATTCCTCCACAGCGCTGTAACAGACTCATTGCAAGTTATCGCAAATGCTTGATTGCAGTTGTTGCTGCTAAGAATGGCCCAACCAGTTATTAGGTTTAGGTGGCAAACACTTTTTCACACAGGGCCATGTAGTTTTGGATTTTGTTTTCCCTTAATAATAAAATCCTTCATTTGAAAATTGCATGTTGTGTTCACTTGTGTTATCTTTTACTAATATTTAAATTTGTTTGATCTGAAACATTAAAGTGTGACAAACATGCAAAAAAATAAGAAATCAGGAAGGGGGCCAACATTTTTTTCACACCACTGTATGTATGTGCATATTGCACATTGTCACCCCTCTAATCCTACATCACAAAAATCAAATTCTTACACCAATAACTGCATCATGTGTAACGCCTCTCATCCGACAGCACATAAATCACAGGCGGACACGGAGAACTGCGTTTCATGCGTTGTTTACTGTAACAACATGGAGACAAGGAGAAACATATATCCTCTGGCGACAGTGGGCATTTACAATAATGCATCACCTCTCAGCATCAGACACATTTCTTTGCTGTTACTTTAAACACTTGAACGCGACGCAGCGCGCATTTGTTTCAATAGAACAGTCAGGATTCAAACAAATAAACATACCTGTAACAACATGGAGACAAGGAGAAACATATATCCTCTGGCGACAGTGGGCATTTACAATAATGCATCTAAAATAACAAAAATGAGAGATTCAACTGTTTTTGATTCAATAAAGATGGTGTCGGCCATGCAACGCACATGGTGAGCAAATTGCATTTAAACTCTATAAAGCTCATCAAATACAGTCACAGTCACTTAATATCATGTTTCACAACATCGCTGAGCTTCGATTGTAACATTATTTGTGAAATTAACATATATTAAGTTACACAGACATCTCATTTCCCAGGAGCACATTTTACCTACCACCTCTCAGCATCAGACACATTTCTTTGCTGGGGGTGGAGGCGTGGTTTCACAATTAAGTCAAATGACCCACTAATTACTTAATGTCGCCACAAGGGGTCTCCAAACAATTAATAAATGAACAAATACACAGTAATTTTGGTGAAAGTCATAAAATTCACAGTTACATTTTAAACTCTGTTACATTCACCCCTGCGGAATTTCACCAAAATTGTACAAAGCTCAAAAACAAAATACACAAAAAGGTTTACCAAAACACAAGTCAGAGTCCTAGTAAAGGACTGCCAACTATCAAAGTATCCCATAAGGATGAAAAAGGGAAGAGACTGGCGCCGACGCCTCAACCCAACAACTGGCTGTAGAGTGCCCATTTTACACCCCACCACTCTGTCACATCTTTTACACAAGTGTGTACATTTCCTTGCAATATTTGGAAAGTGAGAGAGAAAGAAGAAAAAAACAATAATAATAATTATTCATACAGATTCAAAACATCCACAACCAGGAAATCTCGTCAGCAAATAACACATCAATCACGAAGAGCTTGAACAACTGACCTACAAATGGTTTTAACATAACTCTTAGGGTCGTAGCTTACATCTTGTCTGGACATGGTATATATTAGTCTGTTTACAGGATTAATAACACGTCCGAATCTGGACGTCACTCGAGCAAATCCACTTGGAACATCATCATTAACTTGCTCTTGAACAGATTGACTGCTGCTCACATCACATTGCTGGTTTGACGGTGTTAAATTAACAGAAGGCTGTCCTGGAAGAGTGGTAGATCCACCGGCCATTACATCCACCACAACAGAATCATTCATTGCACTTTCAGGATAAGACACTTCGCTGTGTAGACCAGGATCAGCCCGGTCAGAGTTATCATTAGGCAACTGAGAGACCCATTCTAGAGTTCTATAAGTACAGTCTTTGACACAAGGATCCGAAGAAGTTGCCTCTGTATGTACAGAGATATCCATGTCATTCATTATAGGCGCAGATTCCGGCGGATTGGGAGCAATACTAGCAAAGTCATCAACAGCCGTTTCGTTGGTATCAACATCAGAACCTGCATGAATGGTCTCATTTGAACAGTTACCCTCAGAATCTCTATCCCCATCCTGTGTGAAGTATGTGTTGGTATTATACAAAGAGGCATTCTCTGATGTTGCTGAGGGACTATCAGCATCAACATCGCTTGAAAGAGGCAAAGAAGTTGAATCATTACAGCAAGCATCTGTCACAGGAAGAAAGTTAGCCAGTAACAGCAAATTGCGATGAACTACTTTTTCCTGTCCAGTGACAGTATTACGAATTCTGAATGTGTGTGTATCAGGAATTTTGTCAACCACTGTATAAACAGTTGATTCCCAACGATCAGCAACCTTTTTCTTCCCCCTCTAAGCACGATTTGCCAAAAGTACACGATCAGACACTTCTATATTAGACCCTTTTGTCTTTCTGTTGTACAGCACAGCATGACGGTGTTGCTCCTTAGAAGCAAGTTTTTGGGCTATGTGCATAGCTTCAGAAAGATCCTTAGATAGAGTGGACACATACTTAGAGTAATCTGATGATGTTGAATCACTCAAAACACTTCGAAACATCATGTCTACAGGTAGACGAGGGACCCTGCCGAACATGAGATAAAAGGGGGCGAACCCTGTCGTCTCATGCACTGTGCAATTATACATGAAAGTAAGAGTCTGTAACCGTCTTGGCCACTCATGTTTCTCACCAGGAGGCAAAGCACGAATCATACCACCAAGTGTCCTGTTGAAACGTTCAACAGCACCATTCCCCATTGGATGATACGGGGTTGTATGAGATTTCTTTACACCTGAGACTCTGAGTAGTTCACTGATAAGGTTGCTTTCGAAACTAGCTCCCTGATCGGAGTGAATTCTCTCTGGAAACCCGTAGATACAGAAGTATTTATCCCATAAAACCCTGGCTACCTCCTTAGCTGACTGATTTTTACATGGGAAGGCCTGTGCCAGTCTAGTAAAGTGATCAGTCACAACAAGGACATCAACAGAGTTATTCTGCGAATTTTCAGCAGACCAGAAGTCAATGCAGACAATCTGCAGAGGCTTGCTGGACTGAATATTTACTAGAGGAGCTCTACCATCAGGTTCAACAGTCTTGCTCACAACACATCGCTGGCAGTGGCGTACATATTCACGCACATCCCTATCAAAATGCAACCAAAAGAACCGTTGTCTCACCAGGCTGAGGGTTCTGAACTGACCCTGATGACCAGCGTGATCATGAGTACCCTTCATCACCTCAGCTCTGAGAGAACCTGGCACCACAAACTGAAATCGCTTTGTCTTCAACAAGCTATCCCTAGACACCCTGTAAAGCACCCCATCAACAATTTTAAATTTCTCCCAATGCTTCAAATATCTTACAACTGCAGCAGGCTCTTTCGCTCTCTCTCTCCTAGAGGGCCTACGACATCTCTCTACATACTCCAAAACACGAGAGAGAATCTTGTCACTGCGTTGTTTATCACAAAGTTCGCTCGTTGTGTAAGCAGGGAAAAAGTCAAAATCAGTGTCAACCATCTGGGGCAAATTCTGCAAAGCCGTCAGAGCGCGTATTCGAGCACCAGCTTCCCACTCATTGTGAGACTGCAAGACCGCTGAAACAACATCATTTGGCAGTAATGTAGCATTCTGGACAACAAAATCAGCGTGAGTGAATTGGTCAGCACCACTTGCTGCCTGTCTAAAAGCATTTTGAACAGAAGCATCAGACATCTCTTTCATATTGCACCTAAGATGATTAAACGACTCATTCAGCAACCTGTGTCCCACATTCACAAAAGGCACACGGCTTAAAGCATCAGCAACTGAATTCTGAGAGCCTGGGACATACTTAATGTCGAAATCATAGCTGGCTAACTTCGCTACCCATCGCTGCTCGCAACAATCCAATTTCGGCTTCGTCATGATATGAGTCAGCGGATTATTATCAGTGCAGACAGTGAATTTATTACCTCTTAGCCAATGGCTAAACTTGTCGCATACTGCCCATTTTAAAGCTAGAAATTCTAATCTATGAGCAGGATAATTCCTCTGAGACCGAGACAACGATTTACTAGCAAACGCAACAGGCCTGGCAATAGCGTCGCCCTGTTGCACTTGAGAAAGAACAGCCCCAAGGCCATCCAAAGAGGCATCAGTGGAAAGCATAAAAGGCTGATCAAAGTTCGGGTGTGCCAGAACCACACTATTAAGCAGGGATGATTTCAACATCTCAAAGGCTCTAACGTGATCATCAGTCCAGTGCTCACGACTCAACTTACGGCCCTGTGAAGATCTCTTCAGCCTCCAGCCACCCTTAGACCTTCTCGTCTGCCCTGTAAGCAATTCAAAGAGAGGTCTAGCAATGGATGAATACTTAGGTATGAAATGTTGGTAATAATTTACCATGCCAAGAAACGACCTTATATGTTTTTGACTCGGAGTCACGCCATCACGTTCCATCAGATCAGTGCAAGTCATTCTCGCAATACTCTCGACTTTACAAGGGTCAGTAGAGACACCTGTCTCATCAACTATGTGTCCCAAAAACTTAACTGACTTTCTGAGAAAATAACATTTCTTTGGTGACAGCTTCAAATTATGTCCACGCAATCTGCTAAAGACCATCTCCAGTCGCTCCAAAGCAGTTCTCTCATTAGGGGCAAAAACGAGAAGATCATCAAGATAACAGAGTAGGCTCAAGAAATTCTGGTCACCAAAAATTGCTGTCATCATTCTCATAAAGCTACCGGGACTATTGCATAACCCCTGCGGAAGACGGTTATATTCATACAGCCCCATCGGGGTCGTAAAAGCGGAATACTTCCTGTCATCTACATGCAAGGGCATATTGTAAAACCCCGATGTGAGATCCATGGTGCTAAACAAACAATTACCACCTAGTGCAGCCAAGCAATCAGCTTGGTGGGGAAGCGGGTATGCATCTTTTGACGTTCTTTTATTCAACCACCGAAAATCAGTGCAGATGCGCAGGTCCCCATTCTTTTTCCAAACCAGCACCAGTGGAGAGGCAAATTCGCTGGTTGACTTTCGAATTATATCTCTTTCTTCCATCTCATTAAGCACTGTTCGCAGAACCTGATAATGACTCGGAGGCACTCTCCGGTACGGCAAGCGAAAGGGTCTGGTATCCGTAACATGAATTCTGTGCATGAACCCCTCGGCCCTACCACAATCAAGATGATGGCGGGAGAAAATATCTTCATACCGCAAAACAAGATCTAGAAGTTGTTTCTTACAACTATCAGAAACCTCACAAGAGTTAATATCCAGCCCACCTAAACCAACCCGTAGCAGCTGTTCATTTAACTCATGTACCCCTCCACCATGGCTAAACGTGGAGTCAGCCACCTGAGAATAGCTCAACAAAGGAACATCTTTACTGATAGGTGCAGCAGCTTCCATATCTTCAAGTGCCACACACGCAAACACATCAGCAATCTTTGCATTGCGTCTCAGCAGTATTTGCTTATGGGACATGTTTATGAGCTTAAGTGGTACCCATCCCATTACCCCATAAAGGACTGACAAGTCTAGCCACTAACACATGCCTGGGAGCTGATCTGGAAGTAGTAGGTTCAATTATCACAGTACTACCTGGAGAAAAGGTACAAGACTTATCCAACTTTCCCCACAGCAGGTATTCACGACCGGGTTCCAGACACACTGCTGCAGTGCATCTGACCGTACCGATCTTATCTGGGATTTCCCCACCTTTCCAACGCTCCACTCCTGCTAACATAGAAAGAAACTGTTCAGATTCTAAATCAGCATTCAAACATGGATGAGACAATGCTTTCCAGTAAGCAGGACAACGTTTAGACTGATGGATTACATGTTTGATCACATTTGTCCCTATTATAAGGTCATCTAGTTGGCCATGAACAACCAGGGTAGGCACTATGACCTTACATCCATAAACTTCCATTTCGACATCATAAACCGATTTAGGCTTTACTCGACTGCCGCCGCAGCCTATCAGAACTACATCACAATTTGATCCTTTCTCTTTTTTCAACACACCATCATCGAGGAGTTTAGCCTCAGCACTCTCACTCATTGTACAAGCCATTGACCCACTATCGAGCATGCCACCAAGAGTTAACTTGTTCCCCACGATGACTGGTGTGTAAAACAAACTGTCACTTTTGCTTAATGTATTGGTATTCTGTACAATAACATTTTCAGTTGATTCACAAAAATCCTTGATTAACGTAGACACAGCATCTACATCAGCATCAGCCATATGGGAGTTGCTACCTAGACCCGTACACCCCCCCACCATATACGGGTCTATCAGTTTCCCCCAGTCTGACCGCGCTGAGCAGACACTCTGCGTGGACATGCACTGTGTGTATGACCTGAAGAAAAACAAGAGAAAAACATAACCTTTCTCTTAGACAATGAGTTTTGGTAGAATGGGATCGCGCTTTACAGACATCGCATATCCTCACTTCGTCGCCTTGTCTAAAATCAGCACTGTGTGAAGTATGAGCGTTGTTATTTTGCTCCACTTTCTCAAGCACCTGTTCCAGCATACTCATCATGCGGCTGAAGATTTCCCCATCTGGCTTTCGCACATTTTGTGCCATGGAGGCGACTGTGTCAGTACACTGAGGAACATTGGGACAACTTGTCTGCACATTAGATTGACAATGTTCAAATGGCTGAGGCGGGTCGTCGCACTGAACAACAGCAGGAAAACTTCGAAAATAAGCACTAGCATGTCTCAATGGTGCTCTCTTTTCTCTCTGGTAATCATCCAGTCTCCGTTGGATGTCTCTCGCATTCCACTCGTCAATCGGTTTACATTTAAAGAGGCATGACAACTCAGGACCTGGGCAGTGTTTCACAAACATACGTGCAACTTCAACGCTAAAATTATCCATAACTCTACCCTGTCTGCGCAATCCTTCTTCAGCCAAATCAGCTGCTTTGTTAAGTCTAATCCAGTAATCGACTGGATGTTCTTTTGGGTCTGGACATGTGGAGTAAAAATCAGCCAGAGGCAAACAAGAAGAGGCATCGCTGAAGTATTTGAGCTGTATGGAATAGATAATTTCAGGGTTGCACACCACATCAAGAGAAACATCACTCCTCAACCCAATCTTCACGATGTCTCTCGCTTTGCCCATTAGTCTTGACAGGATCTCGTCAGCTTGGTCGGATACTGGGCATTTCTGTTTGTTAAGCTGAGATTTTGTTAACTCAATCCAATCACAGACAGAGTATTTATCAGAACCATCACCTTTAAACATTACTGGTTCTCTGTCCGCTTTAACGTGAACTGTGACTTGAGGTCTATCTTGTCTGATGCTATCGGAACCCAAATGTCTGATATTTTCTGAGTTACAATTGGCATTTATGACTCCAGTCTCAGCAAGTCTTGCCATGATCGAATCACCTATTTGAGTTCCGAGTCTACCCATCATATCTGTTAACTCCTGCAATGCATGGTCTGTATTATCAGCTCTTGGAGTGGAAACAAAAGGCCCATCCCCCAAAAATGGTCTCACTGTTGGATTAGTTGTGGTACGACCACGCCCTATACCCCTTTCACAATCGCTCATACACTGAAGATTGCCAATCCCTTCACAAAAGGACTCGTTGCGCGTCATGCCACCATTATTCAACCCAGAAAGCAAAACACCTCTCCCTCTAGGGACAAATGGGCTAGTGGCATCGTAATCTGAAGGAAATTTCTCAGCCATTATTTCAAAATGGATGAGGGAAGAGAAAAGAAAATAGATTTGAAAAAAAAAATAATAATAAATAAATAAAGAGAAAACAAAATCCTGACAAAAACAAAAACACAATTGAACATGTGCTCGTATAAACAGATTAAGTTCAATCACGAATGCATCGTTAATTCAGTCACGTTCAAACTAAGTCCAAAATTCAAAATGAGTCCAAAGTACAAAGTGAATCCAAAAATTCAAAATGAGTCCAGAGTCCAAACTGAATCAAAAATTCAAAATGAATCCAAAGTTCAAAGTGAATCCAAAAATTCAAAATGAGTCCAGAGTCCAAACTGAATCAAAAATTCAAAATGAATCCAAAGTTCATTAAATGTTTCACTTAACTCAAGAAATACTGTTCAGAGTATATAAAAAAAAACGACAAACCCCCAGTCTTCTTGATTCCGAGATGAAAATATGACGTTTCAGCAACCACACGGCGATCTGCTTCATGCGGATCTTTGTGATGCACGGATCACGGCACCAGTGTAACGCCTCTCATCCGACAGCACATAAATCACAGGCGGACACGGAGAACTGCGTTTCATGCGTTGTTTACTGTAACAACATGGAGACAAGGAGAAACATATATCCTCTGGCGACAGTGGGCATTTACAATAATGCATCACCTCTCAGCATCAGACACATTTCTTTGCTGTTACTTTAAACACTTGAACGCGACGCAGCGCGCATTTGTTTCAATAGAACAGTCAGGATTCAAACAAATAAACATACCTGTAACAACATGGAGACAAGGAGAAAACATATATCCTCTGGCGACAGTGGGCATTTACAATAATGCATCTAAAATAACAAAAATAAGAGATTCAACTGTTTTTGATTCAATAAAGATGGTGTCGGCCATGCAACGCACATGGTGAGCAAATTGCATTTAAACTCTATAAAGCTCATCAAATACAGTCACAGTCACTTAATATCATGTTTCACAACATCGCTGAGCTTCGATTGTAACATTATTTGTGAAATTAACATATATTAAGTTACACAGACATCTCATTTCCCAGGATCACATTTTACCTACCACCTCTCAGCATCAGACACATTTCTTTGCTGGGGGTGGAGGCGTGGTTTCACAATTAAGTCAAATGACCCACTAATTACTTAATGTCGCCACAAGGGGTCTCCAAACAATTAATAAATGAACAAATACACAGTAATTTTGGTGAAAGTCATAAAATTCACAGTTACATTTTAAACTCTGTTACACATGCTCCCAAGAATTTCACTCACCAAGGCACATGTGCTGTGGTGATGTGACAATAAGAAGTGACTTGACTTGAAAGTGACTTGACTTAACTGCTAACTGGTAACTTACTTAGCAACTGCTACGTACATTTTAAAAAGTTAGCTTTTAGTACAATATACATGTTTATTAATTAATGTTAGTTTAGTTAGTGTGCTTTAGTTGTTAACATATTCCCCATTGACAAATCTGCAGACACATTCTGTTCATCTGATTTCAGAGGCTCCAAACACTGCAGCTGACTTCTGATTCACCGGAGACAGCCTTGGAGGAGAAATGGTGTCTTTATTTGTTAATATATCATGATTTTCAAAGTGCAGCGTAAATTTCACTCCTTTTGTTTGTGTCAGTGTTCTAGTTTTAATGTTTAGAAATCTACATTGTATTTTGTTTTATTTTGATGTGATATAATGTATATGAATTAATCTTTAAAAAACTAAAACAGATTACATATAATTCAAAAAATATAAAAACATATATAGTGGTTAGAAATAGTGGTTCATGTTTGTTTTGTGGTAGTGTTTCATGAGTCCTTTGTTCTGAACAGTTTAAATGGCAGCTTTTTTTTCAGAAAAATCCTCCAGATCTTTCATTTTCTCAGGTTTTCCAGCATCTTTTGCATATTTGAACCCTTTCCAGCAATGAATGTATGATTTTAGATCCATTTTTTTTACACTGAGGACAATTGAGGGACTCATACACAACTATTTCAAAAGGTAAACGCATTTAGTAATTTTCAAGAAAAAAATATTTTAAATAGCTTAGTAAAAATAATTAAAAATTTTACTGTTTTGCTGTACTTTGGGTCAAATAAATCTTACTGTTCAAAAACTTTTGAATGGTAGTGTAGGCAACTTTAATTTCTGTAATTTCTAGCTTTTAACTGGCTTGGAAATCAGATGACTGCTGGACAATAACTAATCATAATGATTTTTTATATATACACTACACTTTTATATCACATAATAAGGCAGAATAGTTTCTATTGTAACGTGGAGTCAGAGACATTCGGATCCAATTGCAGTATTTATTAGAGAATGGTCAGACAGGCAGAAATCAGGTAACAGCGTCAAGTGTGTCAAGAGATATCCAGAATCAGTAACAATACCAGGCAGAGGTCGGGGCAGGTGGCAGAGAATCACAGGCGGTATAAACAATCCAAGATCAGACACGTCAAGAACAAACACAAGGAGAAACGCTCGGAAATGACAGACTGGGCTAAACAAGACTTCGCACCAACTCAGAGTCCTAACAGGGTTCCAAGGTGGAGCAAAGAGCCAAGGCAGGGCCGGCAGAGCAGAAAGCCAGGGCGGAGCTGAAGAGCACCAGTGAGGAGCAGGCAAAGCAGAGAGCCAGGTTGAGACGGGCGAGGCAGGATGGCATAGGAGGAGCAGAAGCCCTCCAGGACAGGGCAGACAAGGCAGAAGCACACCAGGGTGGAGCAGATGGAACTGGAGCCCACCAGGCCAGGGCAGGCAGAACTGGAGCCCACCAGGGCAGAGCAGAGGACCACCACAGCGGAGCAGATGGGACAGAAGCCCACCAGGGCATAGCAGAGGACCACCACAGCCGAGCAGACGGGACAGAAGCCCACCAGGGCGGAGCATAGGACCACCACACTGGAGTCGATGGCACAGGAGAGCAAGTCTGGTCAGGTAGGACTGAAACAGAGAACATAAACAGATTAATAGCAGCCTCCATGGCCATGATAAGGCAGGTAGAAAGTTCCCAAATGGCCTCCATATCCATGACAGGCAGAGAGTTCACAGATGGCCTCCATAACCATGACAGGGCAGGACAAGAGTTCACAGACGGCCTCCATAGCCGTGACAGGGCAGGACGGGAGTTCACAGACAGCCTCCATAGCTGTGACAGGAGTGAACGAGAGTTCACAGTCAGATGCCACTGCCTCTGGAGGTTCTGCAGCAGATGCCGCCACCTCTGGAGGTTCTACAGCAGAAGTCGCGACTTCGGGAGGAGCTGGAGCAGATGCCACCACTTTGGGAGGTTCTGCAGTGCAATCTGCCACCTCAGAAAGAGTTGGACTCACTAGAGTCATAGGACCAGGAAACGGCACTCCTGGCCATGACGAGGGAACTGGAGCGAACTCAAGGACTAGACTTGGCTCAGGAACGGATTCCAGGACTGGACTTGGCTCAGGAATGGATTCAAGGGCTGGACTTGGCTCAGGAACAGATTCTGTAGAAGCTAGAGGACAGTATGCAGCCCAAACACACCAGATAGCTACCCCCATAACTGGAAGTACTGTAGATAAGGGAACTGCCTCAGTAACTGCTGGTGCTGAAGGCCTTGGAATGCCAGCTGCTCTCACTGATGTCAACGGTGGGACCACCAAACTAGAAGCCAGCCTCAAACACTCATAGAAAGCCTTGTGGTCTCCAAACGCAACACTCATGATGACTGGGAACTCTGGCATGTCATCCATGGTGGCTGAAGACCTTGGCATAACATTCATAATGGGTAGAGGCTCTGGCGTGGCAGCCATCTTGGGTGCTGATTCTGGCTGTGGCAGGGTAGCCATCTTGGGACCTGACTTGGACATGGCGGCCATATTGTGCAGTGGCTCTGGGCTGGTGGCCATCTTGTGCAGTGGCTCTGGGCTGGCGGCCATCTTGTGCAGTGGCTCTGGTGGTTCAAGCTCCGCTTCCATCTGCACTTGACAATGTTGGTAACAATGATTAAGTTGGTTCACTGAGTCCAAAATGGAACAAGTCCTTAAACAAACCTTCATTGTACAGTGGTACTTGATAAGACAACTCACAAGAACCGGTGAACATACTCCTCAATAGATAAGCCTCCCTGACAAAGATGTACTAGCTGATCTACTGGGTCCATGGTTGAGCTGGATGGGTGAAACACTGACATAGAAGTGGGAACGGATATCTCGGTAACGAGAGGATACTGGGCTGCTGGATCCTGGTATGGTGGAGTCAGAGACGTTCAGATCCAATTGCAGTATTTATTAGAGAATGGTCAGACAGGCAGAAATCAGGTAACAGTGTCAAGTTTGTCAAGGAATATCCAGAATCAGTAACAATACAAGGCAGAGGTCGGGGCAGGTGGCAGAGAATCACAGGCTGTATAAACAATCCAAGATCAGACACGGCAGGAACAAACACAAGGAGACCTGCTCAGAAATGATAGACCATGCTAAACAAGACTTCTCACCAACTCAGAGTCCAAACACAGTATATATAGGGGAATGGTAATGGGGAACACCTGGCGGTGATTAGCCCTAGGCACGGGATCATAGGAAATGGAGTTCAGACCCCAAATGCAATAGTCCTGAGTGGAGTGCCCTCTACTGGAGTTTATGGGCACTCCAGCTAATGATCGTGACATCTATACTATAGCACTGCATTGTTCACATACTTTACTTATTACCTGGAGATGACTTGAAAAGCACAAATAAACCATATATTGTTGCAATCATATGTTTAACCCTCTGGAGCCTGACGGTGTTTTGGGGGCCTAGAGAAGTTTTGACATGCCCTGCTATTTGTGTTTTTTTTTTTTTTCAGTTGCTTATAAACACATAAATGGCTAAAGTCTAATAACACTGTAATCAGCACAATAATATGTGAGCAGCATGTATGCACATGATTGTGTTTTTGAGAAAGCAACGTTTATGCATGGTTAGTGAAAAACGAACATTTTTTTTATTTTCATATTTTTTAAACTACATTATTAACATTATTGTGATGGTCACTGATACTAGTACTAATTTATAGAAAAAAAGAACACAATTACCACATAGCACACACATTATCAATGATATTTACAGCTTACTTGATACATTTACACCTGAGGATCCCGGGTATAACACATTCAAAATACTTACACCAGAGTAGTTATTTATGTACAGAAGCTTAGTTACATTCATAAACACAAGCATGCTTTGTATGTAGGCCTATACATATATATAGTTATAAACATATGTGGTTATATTCGTGAACAGATATTCGAGAACAGAGCCTATCTCAGTAAAGTTTTGCCTAACCATTCTTACTGACATTAGGCTAGCAACATATATATATATGTATATAAGAAAAAAAAAAAACATCCAGGTATGGTGAGACATTTAGATGCTGTGAATGAAACTTCATAATGTTTCACTTGATTATACATTTAGTCAGGAATTATAGTTTGAAAAAAGTCTAACTAGTAAAATGTGTACAGGTTATGTGAAAACTAATAGAAATAGGATAATAAAAAAAGACTTACTCATGTTTAGGATCTCAGCTTGGTCAAGCCGCTGCATCAATAATCCAAAGGTAATCCAAAACTTCTTGAGGTGAATTCTTTCTTATTTGTCACAGCTAATCTTTTCTGCTGTGAATTCAGTCTCATTCCTCTCAGCGCGAAGTGCAAAGTAAAATGTAAAAAACTCGCTGCTTTGTTTGTTGTTATGGGGCGTTTACCCGCCGTCATCTACACGTGGATGATTATAATGCCAATAGCGTGCTCGGCGCGTGTGTGTGGTCACATTAGATATAATGAAGACAGACGTGAAAGACTGGACATCGTGTTGGTTTCATATGGATTACGTTATCACAGAATATTTGTTTTTGATAAGACTTGCTTAGTTTAAAAATAGACATGTCAAGCTTTCTATAGATATCTCTCATGTCTCTGTGTTGAGTATTTGCTGAGTTACAGTTCATTTTAATGACGCGTTTCTAAATGAAGATCACCGCAGACCAAGGCTGCAGACAGCGCACCCTGTTTGTTTGTTGTTATTATGTGTGTATACAAATAAAATTAGACCCTTTACAGATTTGACTGAAGTATTGCTCTTGTACAATCAAAACTGAAAGTGTAATTTAAGTTCTTTTTGGTGTTATCAGGAGAAGATGCCTCAAAAACGTATATTAAAATTAGTCGGCCCCAGAAGGTTAATGTCTTTATGTTTCCAAATGTTTCTGTTTTTCTGTGAAAAACTTTGTTTTCATACAGCAATAGCTGGACGCTTTTGTCCATATTAGGAATTTCCTGGTATGACTTTCTGCGCGAGAGCGCCCTTCGGCTTCGAGTATGAATGAAACACACACTGCATGAGTGTTTAGTGCTCCACGATGTTCATCTCGCCTTATTCTGGGTCTGCATAAAACATAAGATCATGCACAGACTATTTTGTCTCTTTTAATTAAAATATATATTTATTTACACCAGCTCTTGAAAACCTCTATGCAAACACACTTGCCAGAAAAAGTGCGGGGGACGAATTTACCTGATATTAAAGGTGAGGTGGACACGTCCCCTGCGTCCCCGCGTAATCTATGCCCCTGATATACACCACCAACTCTTAATGCATTGTGTTTCCTTCTGGAGCATCAGTGAACAATGTTTTCAACTTTTATGATATTTGTATATGAGTCCTTCATTTTTCCAAGTGAAGAGATGGATCTCAAAATTATTAGTCATTGTCGGACAGGGGCCAGATATGCAGAAGATCCTGGAAAACCAAAGAATTTGCAGGACTTGGAGAATTTTTCTGAAGAACAGCAGGCAGTTGAACTACTCTGGACTCATGAAAACTATCCCAAAACATAAAAACAGCTGTGGGTCATCCACTTTATGTAAACTTTTGAACATTTTTATAAATTATACATTTTCATTTTTTTAAAATCAGTAAACATCTATTATGTAAAATTGCTTATTCATGATGGTACTAAATAAAAATAGCATACATTATGATCCCTCTTATTTTGTTATAATGATCGCATATTCTGCTAAATAAATGAAGTTGCAGTCCTGCTGAGTTGGTTTAATAATATTTGCAGTCCTGTTAAATGTTTGCAGACTAGCATTTGCTGAAAAATAAGAATTGAGTTTTGTTGATGCCTTGCTGTGTTTGTGGCTTTGTTGACATTTTTTATAAGCGCAATTGACGCATTTTTGTATAGAAGGCCATAGCATTTAAAACATATTAAGTGTACAGTAATTTATAGATGTTTACTGAGAGTGTCCGTTTACGGAGATTTAACTGCCTGGATTTCGCACAGGGATGTACGTGGATTACCGGTAAGTGAGTAAACATTTCCGTCCGTGTCTGGGAGTTTATCGCCTCAGTGAACGGACTGGAAAAATGCCGCACACAAAATAGTCAGTTTCTGTCAGTGTCCGGAAGTCTAAAACGCCAGGGCACATACACGGAACTGCCGGAAACGTTCCATTTACAGGTTTTTGCGCTGACGTGAACAGTCCGGGAACGCAACTATTCATGCAGTGATAATTAATGCACTTTTTATTATTATTATTATTATTTGCTACATAACTATAATATAAAACAAAGTCTTTACACCAAAATGATTAAATTGTGTTGTCCTCTTCATAGCAAAGTTTTAAATCGTTCTGTCCACCTGGTTTGTTATTCTGTGCAGCTGCATCATCACATCCCACGAATGTGTATAGAACTGTTGTTAAATGAACCAAGACCTTGTTTTGACGCTTATATTTAGCGACAACCCCCTAAGGTTAAAAAGGCTTTCTCTCTCCCTCACACACACACACATTCTTTGAGGCTTACATTTATTACATAACAAATACTGCAGGATGGCACAGAGGAAAGGAAAAGTGGGTATTAAAAGGATACTCCTCCCCAAAATGAAAATTTTGTCATAAATTTTGTCATAAATGACATGGGGGTATCCCCATGTCATTTACAGGTTTGGAACAACATGGGGGTAAGTGATTAATGACAAAATTTTCATTTTGGGGTGGAGTATCCCTTTAATACAGAGTGCTTTATTTAGTTAAATGGACTCCATACTGATCTGTGTCTCAATGCACAATCAAACTGACAAACCACACTTAAGTGTTATGCATTATGCCAGTGGTTCTCAAAGTTTTTTTTCATTTCCCCACTTTAGACAAGGGGGAATTTTCAAGCCCCACCTGCCCCCATCGCCCCAACACAATGCTAATTAAATAACCAACAAGCTTAACAAGATCAAAAATACTTAACTAAAAAACAAAATAAAAACAACAAATAACATAAAAAACAAAAACAAAAAAAATCAAAAAAGCAGAAAGTTCAAAAATAAAGAAAAATATAGCTGCAAGCAGTGATGGCGGGCTCAAGCCATCAGCGCAAATGCCACCCCGGTGGCATCAGGTAAACTGTGCCCAGCGGGCACATGCATTTACAGTAACCCTCTGGCAGTCAGGTTTTAAGGGATACGGCAATTAACGGGTTAATCCGAAGCATCAAGACTTTGAAATCACATATACAGAACAATATTCATTAAGAAAGTGAAATTAAAGTGATTAATAAACTATTTATTCGAACCCTTGCTATTTTCTATTCTAATAAAAGTCTTGGCTGTGGAACATCTGTAATAGAGTTGGCTAGCTGGATGCAAATAAAGTCATGCCTTTTATTTTTTTTCCCCTGTTTACTATTTCACATTCCTGTCACTGAAGCGTTGTGGCCAAATACACAGAAGGTAACTGAAACAATGTGGTTTAAGTCAAGGTGATTATTAGGGGTCCAAGCACAATGGTTTGTGTAGATGATGCAGTTACACAATGAACGTTTCTCTTTTCAAGTAAATTATGAGTCCTTACGTGAGTACTATTATATGCACAACATGAAAATAGATAACTAATATAGTGTCCCTTCAACACTTTTTCGGTAATGTGTAACTTGAGAAATATGTTGTCAATACAATTAAAACAACAAAAATTAATGGTATTTAGGAGATGATAGCTTTTGCATAATTACTATATTGGGTTTTATTAAAGTTTATGAAAAAAGAATGAATGTTTATGCATTTTTTATTTATGCACATAAATGAAACATTTTCAAGTCTTTGAACAGATCTTGAGTCAAAGTCAAGGTGATCATTAGGGGTCCAAGCACATTGGTTTGTGTAGATGATGCAATTACACAATGAACGTGTCTCTTTTCAAGTAAATTATGAGTCCTTATGTGAGTACTATTATATGCACAACATGAAAAATAGATAACTAATATAGTGTCCCTTCTACACTTTTTCAGTAATGTGTGATAACTTGAGAAATATGTTGTCAATACTAATAAAATAACAAAAAAAAGTAATGGTATTTAGGAGATGATAGCTTTTGCATAATTACTATATTGGCCTTTATTAAAGTTTATGAAAAAAGAATGAATGTATATGCATATTTTATTTATGCACATAAACGAAACATTTTCAAGTGTTTGAACAGATCTTGAAGTATTTGCTATCCTGTGGCGCCATCGAGTGGACAACTTTAGCATTGTGGGCTTCATTTCTGAAAAAAAAGTACAACAGTTATTGTTTTCATAATATTTACTATTGACAGTTGTTATTTTGTATTGTAATGAAGAAGTTTTTTTATGACAACAAAAATGGTCATTACTAAAAATTAAACACTAATTTAATTCATAGTTGTTGTTTTTTTTTCTATAGGTTAAGCACCTTTTCGTAAATATGGCTGGTCTCCAAATTTTTTTTTTTTATTATTTACAATAAAAAAAAAATAATTAGAACATGTTAGCCTACTTCAAACATTTTAAAGCACCTTGAAACAAAACCTGTTGATGTTTATTATAGACCACTGTAACTGTCTATAATCTAAAAAAGTTTATTATGAAAATAAAAGTGTGCACACCAGTTTAAATGGACGATAAAGAAATAGCTAACAATAGTAGCTATAATAGAGACTGTTTTAGGTATTTAGGTGTTTAGATGCTGGACAAATCAAATGTAAAATAACATGTAATCGATTAAATTAAATTAGATTAATTCTTGTTAGAGCAACAAACAATAATAATAATAATAATAATAATAATGATGATAATAAATACATGAAAACATACACACATACAAATAAAGCAGACAGGACGAATGGTGGTTTCTGTTTTTTATAGATTAAAATTGAAAACAGAAAGCAGCTGGTAAATGTAGTCACTTAATATTCAAATCCAGTATCATGATCCAATTCAGATTTATTTCTCAAACTCACACGTCCACTTTGCCGTTTATCGTTTATATTGCCAAGCTATTGTGTATTTTGAAATAATCTTGTACTTGATTTGTTCGTTCTTGCGACGAAAAGCCAGAATCAGCGTCCTCTAGAGCTCGAGAGATAGATGTTATTCTGCCCTTAGACAGTCTCGCGCTGTCAAATAGTCTTTAATTTCCACACATACACGGGTCACAAACACCTGAATTTAGCTCTTGTTGTGTTCTTATGGGTGGATTGTGTGCATTCGCGGTAATATTTTATTTTAAAAAGCTCTTAAAACTATAAAAATGCTTTAACTGTGAGCTCGTTGTATGACTGCACGCGCTGATGCAGCGGTGATTTCTCTCTGGTCTTTCTTAATGTTCTGGCCAGACATCAATTATTAATGAGCCCTGACCTGCTAATAATAAGATATGTTGGTTTAGCTTGTCAGTGTGAATTCAATTTATTTATTTATTTGTATTTTTAACCGATTTAAAAGTGAAACTAAAGGAGACTCCTCCCTCTCAGTCCCGGGAATTGCTCCTGTAGAGGCGCAATTTCTCTCAGACAATGGAAGTCTCAGCACACATACACTCATCACACAGAGTCAAAAATCCATATTCAAATCAAAATAGCCGACTTCCTGTTGGTCATAGCTAATGACTGTAAATTAGAAAGTTGTCCGGCTTGATAAGAACAATATATGTACCGAGTCTGGTGTCTGTTGGTGACATGTTATCTGCTTCAAAATCAACAGAAAATAATGTTCAAGTTTGACATGTTGCCATGGCAACAATATTATAGATATTAATATCCCCTCAATAGTTTTGGTATCGGCCGTGTTTTGACAATATTCTGATGAAGTTTGAAGCAAACTGAGTAAAAATATGACGCTGAATTCAAAGCATTTTTAAAAATGACACACTTCCTGCTGTCAGTAGGTGGCGCTATAACTTTGGCTCCTAATAGTCACATCTATGTGATCGGCATCATACAATGAACAAACTCCTGAAGTTTGATCAAAATAAGAAAATGTATGTGCGTGTTATAGAAACTTCCTGTTTCTCATTTCTCGGCATAACTTCAACTGTCTCGCCACGAGCAAACCGTTCGAGATATCAAAAATCCCCTGGGAATTTTGCATCCCCAATGTCTTGAGATCATGTTCACTGAGTTTCGAGGCAAACAGCTAGAAAACCTCAGAAGGAGTATTTCAAATTCCAGAGCATGCACTTTTTAAACAGCCCTGAATAGCCAACTTCCTGTTGGGCGGAGCCTATTGCATGAAAAGCGAAAGTTGTTCGGCTCAATGAGATCTATAAGTGTACAGAGTTTCATATAAATACATGCAAGTATGTGTGAGCTATATTTCAAGATTTCTGACTGTGTTCCAGGGGGGCGCCGTAGAGCCACTGTGCCACGCCCGGATCCCCGCCTCTTGCAGCGTCCTAACTATCATTAATACTTATATGTGTGTTGAGAGTTTTCATGAAATTCTATGTATGTTATCTGCCTCAAAATCACCCAGAGAAGAATATTAAGGTTTGACATGTTGCCATGGCAACAAATATTATAGTTATCAATATCCCCCTCAACAGTTTTATATCGGCCATGTTTTGTCATTATTCTGATGAAGTTTGAAGCAAATTGAGTAAAAATTACGATGCTGAATTCAAAGCATTTTGAAAATGACACACTTCCTGCTGCCAGTTGGTGGCGCTATAACTTTGGATCCTAATAGTCACATCAATGTTGATAATCGAGCATCATAAAAATGAACAAACCCCTGAAGTTGGATCAAGATCAGAAAATGTATGTGGATGTTATTAGACACTTCCTGTTTCTCATTTTTCGCCCTAATTTCAACGCTTCGCCACGGAGAAACCGTTCGAGATATCAAAAATCCCCTGGCAATTTTGCAACCCCAATGTCTTGAGATAATTTTCACCGAGTTTCAAATTCCTAAGTTTTGAAAATTCCTCAGAGGAGTATTTCAAATTCCAGAGCATGGGTTTTTCACAAAACCCTAAATAGCCAACTTCCTGTTGGGCGGAGCTTATGACATGCAGTGCGAAAGTTGTTTGGTTTAATGAGATCTACATGTGTACCGAGTTTCATATGTATACGTGCAAGTATGCATGATATATGGCCCTCAATATTCCAGGGGGGCGCTGTGGAGCCCCTGTGCCAAGCCCGTGTATCAGTCTCTGCCCGGTCCTAATGGCCGCAGGTTCCAGTGTGTGTGCCAATTTTCAAGACTTTTTAAGCATGTTCACAATGTTAAGGGCCCCAAAAGCCCCCGAGAGTTTAGAAAAAAAAAAAAAATAATAATTCAAAAATGCAAGGCAGCGATTTGAACGGGCCCTCGCACCCGGGCTCACCACCACCGGGTGGCTTTTAGTAAAAATCTGCGAACGGCGATGTAGATTATTCAGGTCAGGTAAAAATATGTTTTTTAATGTGGTAAATTAAGAGGAATATGTCAAAGTCATTTATATGTTCCAATCTTCCTGCTGCTCAATGTGGCGCTATGACTATAAACTGGCCGTCATGTAGATTTCTTCAGTCCAACGAAACTTTTAATCAAGCATATGCAATTTAACATCGCAGATTGATTACATGACAATGTTTGAGTTGATATAAAAATCTCTGTTGTGTCCTTATTGCCAACCCCTGTGGCGCTAAAAACGATTATAACTTTTGCATGGCCTTTCAGATATCTTCCTGTTGCCATTGACTCTTATCAAAAATTTTTTGAAGTTTTGGTGCACATTGGACATTGCATTTTTGTACAGTGTAAAACAAGCCGATTTTCACTGTTGTCAGCAGGTGGCGCTATGATCATAGTGGAATAATGACCTTCAGATGTGTTCAGGCCAGGACTCTTTTCGAACATGTGAAGTTTGGGGAAGATCGGACATCTTATGCCTGAGTTACAACAACTTCTATTCCCATTGCGAGACCTCGAACTTTGTCACAGCGCCATGGCCACGCCCTTTAATGAAACCTCAAGATGTTCACAATTTAACATCGCAAAGGCCTTTAGATTAGACTGACTAAAAAAAAAATTATAAAATGTCATAAAATTTCTAGGAGTAGTTTGTTACGGCGTAAAAACATGTCACTTCCTGTTGCCAGTAGGTGGCGCTATAGCGATAACTGAATATTGGCATGTAATCTATTCAGGTCAGGAGTCTTCTCAAACATGTGAAGTTTGGGGCAGATTGGACATGGTATGTCTGAGTTATAGCAACTTCCTTTCTCATGGCGAAACATCGAAATTTGTCAGGCCGCCACAGACACGCCCTTAAACGAAACCTCAAGATCTTCGCAATTTAACATCGCAAAGGCCTTTAGATTACACTGACAAATTTTGGTGTTGATCTGAATAAATCTCTAGGAGGAGTTCGTTAAAATACAACCCCGCACACAAGCACACAATGACACAAATTTGATTTTTTAAAATTCAAAATAACCGACTTCCTGTTGGGTTTCGGATATTGCTCCAAGAGTCTTTTTTGTAGGTACTGATGCTTTACATATGTGTGCCAACTTTCGTGCATGTACGTGAAACACAGCTCGAGGGCTGTTGATTTTTTTATGATAGGTGGCGCTGTCGAGCCATTTTGCCACACCCTCTTCTGAAACCTATATCAGACATAAATTTTCACCAGGTCTGACGCATGTGCAAAGTTTCATGACTTTTCGAGCATGTTTAGGCCCTCAAAAATGCGATTCATTTTGGAGAAGAAGAATAATAATAATAAATATAGCTGCAAGCAGCGATGGCGGGCTCAAGCCATCAGCGCAAACGCCACCCCGGTGGCATCAGGAAAATTGTGCCCAGCGGGCACATGCATTTACAGTAACCCTCTGGCACTCAGCTTTTAAGGGATACGGCAATGAACGGGTTAAATTCGAAGCATCAAGACTTTGAAATCACATACACAGAACAATATTCATTAAGAAAGTGAAATTAAATGATTAATAAACTATTTATTCGAACCCTTGCTATTTTCTATTCTAATAAAAGTCTGGGCTGTTTAACATCTGTAATAGAATTGGCTAGGTGGATGCAAATAAAGTCACGCCTTTTATTTTTTCCTGTTTGCTATTTCACATTCCTGTCACTGAAGCATTGTGGGCAAAGACACAGAAGGTAACTGAAACAATGTGTTGTAAGTCAAGGGGTCATAAGGGGTCCAAGCACAATGGTTTGTGTAGATGATGCAGTTATACAATGGACGTGTCTTTTTTCAAGTAAATTATTATATGCACAACATGAAAATAGATAACAAATATAGTGTCCCTTCTTCACTTTCTCAGTAATGTGTGATAACTTGAGAAATATGTTGTCAATACTTTTAAAAAAAGATAAAAAAGTAATGGTATTTAGGAGATGATAGTTTTTGCATAATTACTATATTGGGCTTTATTAAAGTTTATGAAAAAAGAATGAATGTATATGCATTTTTTTAGTTATGCACATAAATGAAACATTTTCAAGTCTTTGAACAGATCTTGAAGTATTTGCTATCCTGTGGCGCCATCGAGTGGACAACATTAGCATTGTGGCCTTCATTTCTGAACAACATTATGAAAGGGGCCAATATTATTTGAATGATTACAAATATATAACGATTAGTTTATCAGTTTATCATTAGTTAGAACTTATTAGTTTTAAGTTCTGTATCTTATTTCATGCTTTAAGAGTTTAATTTTCAACTTACATTTTAAGCAGTGTTGAATGATTACTGTGTGAGTTGCTAAATTTGTTTTTGTTTTTACAATAATACATAAACTATATAATGATGCAAAAAGTACATCAGTTATTGTTTTCATAATATTTACTACTGACAATTGTTATTTTGTATTGTAATGAAGAAGGCTTTTATAAAAACAAAAATGGTCATTTCTAAAAATTAAACACTAATTTAATTCATAGTTTTATATATATACTTATATATATATATATATATATAGATATTATATATATATATTTTAGGATTTAATATATATATAGGTTAAGCACCTTCTCGTAAATATGGCTGTTTTCCAAGGGTTTTTTTTTTTTTAGGATTTACATTCTAAAAAATTTGCCTACTTCAAACATTTTAAGCAGCTTGAACAAAACCTGTTAATATTTATTACAGACCACTGTAACTGTCTATAATCTAAAAAAACAAGTTTATTATGAAAATAAAAGTGTGTACACTAGTTAAACTGGACGATAAAGAAATAGCTAACAATAGTATAATAGTGCATGTTTTACGTTTATAGGTGTTTAGATGCAGAAACTGACAAATCAAATGTAAAATAACATGAAATCGATTTAAATAAATATATATTAATTCTTGTTAGAGCAAAAAAATATATATTGAATACATACACACATACAAAAAAAGCAGCCAAGACGAATGATTTTCTGTTTTTTATATATTAAAATTGAAGACAGAAAGCAGCTGGTAAATGCAGTCACTTTAATGTTCAAATCCAGTATCATGATCCACTTCAGATTTATTTCTCAACAGTTTATGTTCACGTTGATGTTTTTGTTTATATTCGCCAAGCTATTATGTATTTTGAAATAATCTTGTACTTGATTTGTTCGTTCTTGCGACGAAAAGCCAGAATCAGCGGAGCCGAGAGATCGATGTTATTCTGTCTCGCGCTGTCAAATAGTCTTTAATTAATTCACTTAAACAGCTTATAATCATCTGAATGTAGCTCTTGTTGTGTTCTAATGGGTGGATTGTGTGCATTCGCGGTAATATTTTATTTAAAAAAGCTCTTAAACGAGAATAAATTCGATTGTTGTGAGCTCGTGACACTGCACGCGCTGAACGGGGCGGTGATTTCAGATATGTCAGATAGGCTGCCGCAAATATTTCCTTTCACACTTTACAGCTGACAAACATCTGAATTTAGCTCTTGGTGTGTTCTAATTGGTGGATTGTGTGCAATCGCCGTAATATTTTATTTTTAAAAGCTATAAAACAAGAATAGATTAGTTTGTTGTGAGCTCGTGACTCCACACGCTCGTGATCAGAGCGGTGATTTATCTCTCGTCTTTCTCACTTATCTCTGGCAAGACATCAATTATTAATGAGCCCTGACCCGCTAATAATAAGATATGTTGGTTTAGCCTGTCAGTGTGAATTCAATTAATTTATTTATTTGTATTTTTAACCGATATAAAAGTGAAACTAAGGGAGACTCCTCCCTCTCAGTCCCGGGAATTGCTCCTGTAGAGGCGCAATTTCTCTCAGACAATGAAAGTCTCAGCACACATACACTCATCACACAGAGTCAAAAATCCATATTCAAATCAAAAAAGCCGACTTCCTGTTGGTCGTAGCTAATGACTGTAAATTAGAAAGTTGTCTGGCTTGATAAGAACAATATATGTACCGAGTCAGGTCTGGTGTCTGTTGGTGTCATGTTATCTGCTTCAAAATCAACAGAAAATAATGTTCAAGTTTGACATGTTGCCATGGCAACAATATTATAGATATTAATATCCCCTCAATAGTTTTGTATCGGCCGTGTTTTGACATTATTCTGATGAAGTTTGAAGCAAATTGAGTAAAAATATGATGCTGAATTCAAAGCATTTTTAAAATGACACACTTCCTGCTGTCAGTTGGTAGCGCTATAACTTTGGCTCCTAATAGTCACATATATGTGATCGGCATCATACAATGAACAAACTACTGAAGTTTGATAAAAATCAGAAAATGTATGTGGATGTTATTAGAAACTTTCCTGTTTCTCATTTTTTGCCCTAATTTCAACGCCTCGCCACAGCCAAACCGTTCGAGATATCAAAAATCCCCTGGCAATTTTGCATCCCCCAATGTCTTGAGATCATGTTCACTGAGTTTCGAGGCAAACAGCTAGAAAACCTCAGAGGAATATTTCAAATTCCAGAGCATGCACTTTTTAAACAGCCCTGAATAGCCGACTTCATAGACTTCCTGTTGGGCGGAGCCTATTGCATGAAAAGCGAAAGTTGTTCGGCTCAATGAGATCTATAAGTGTACAGAGTTTCATATAAATACATGCAAGTATGTGTGAGCTATACTTCAAGATTTCTGACTGTGTTCCAGGGGGCGCCGTAGAGCCACTGTGCCACGCCCGGATCCCAGCCTCTGCGGCATCCTAACTATCATTAATACTTATAAGTGTTTTGAGTTTCATGAAATTCTATGTATGTTATCTGCCTCAAAATCACCAGAGAAGAATATTCAGGTTTGACATGTTGCCATGGCAACAATATTATAGTTATCAATATCCCCACAACAGTTTTATATCGGCCATGTTTTGTCATTATTCTGATGAAGTTTGAAGCAAATTGAGTAAAAATACGATGCTGAATTCAAAGCATTTTGAAAATGACACACTTCCTGCTGCCAGTTGGTGGCGCTATAACTTTGACTCCTAATAGTCACATCAATGTGATCAGCATCATAAAACGAACAAACCCCTGAAGTTGGATCAAGATCAGAAAATGTATGTGGATGTTATTAGACACTTCCTGTTTCTCATTTTTCGTCCTAATTTCAACGCCTCGCCACGGAGAAACCGTTCGAGATATCAAAAATCCCCTGGCAATTTTGCATCCCCAATGTCTTGAGATCATGTTCACCGAGTTTCGAGGCAAACAGTTGAAATTCCTCAGAGGAGTATTTCAAATTCCAGAGCATGTGTTTTTCACAAAACCCTAAATAGCCAACTTCCTGTTGGGCGGAGCTTATGACATGCAGTGCGAAAGTTGTTTGGTTTGATGAGATCTACATGTGTACCGAGTTTCATATGTATACGTGCAAGTATGCATGATATATGGCCCTCAATATTCCAGGGGGCGCTGTAGAGCCCCTGTGCCACGCCCGTGTATCAGTCTCTGCCCGGTCCTAATGGCCGCAGGTTCCAGTGTGTGTGCCAATTTTCAAGACTTTTTAAGCATGTTAAGGGCCCCAAAAGCCCCCGAGACGTTAGAAAAAAATAATAATAATAATAAAAAATAATCCTAAGGAAAACAATAGGGCTCTTCGCCCTCCAGGCTTGAGCCCTAATAATCCTTAGAAAAACAATAGGGCTCTTCGCCCCTTCGGGCTTGAGCCCTAAATATAGCTGCAAGCAGCGATGGCGGGCTCAAGCCATCAGCGCAAACGCCACCCCGGTGGCATCAGGGAAATTGTGCCCAGCGGGCACATGCATTTACAGTAACTCTATGGCAGTCTGGTTTTAAATGATTCGGCAATTAAAGGGTTAATCCAAACCATCAAGACTATGAAAGACACACACAGAGAACAATACATAATACTTTAGTAACACTTTTTTATAAGGTTTCAGTTATTAAGATTAACTAACATGAACAATAATTATATTGCATGTCAATGTCAGTTAATAGTCAAAACTTTAAAAAAAAAAAAATCTGTTAACATTAGTTATGCACTGTGAACTAAAATCAACAAACATTAATAAATTCTGTGAAAATATATTTTTCATGTTCATTTACTAATGTTTACAAATTAGACCTTATTATAAAGTGTTACTAAAACCTTTATTGATTTACACTGTGTGCACAATTATTAGGCATGTTGATATTCTGAGTTTTTTTTTTCAAGCACATTTTACCAATTCCCAATGACATCAATCTTAAGAA
The DNA here is from genome assembly GCF_018340385.1 of Cyprinus carpio. Classification (NCBI taxonomy): domain Eukaryota; kingdom Metazoa; phylum Chordata; class Actinopteri; order Cypriniformes; family Cyprinidae; genus Cyprinus; species Cyprinus carpio. The sequence goes on along the minus strand of NC_056574.1, from coordinate 18,564,146 downwards.
CTACCATTAATTTTGTATTTAATCATTTATGAGCGATATATAATTGTCCATGAAGGCTGGAAGAGTTATTATATTCTTATATTCAGGTGTGCAGAATTATTAGGCTTTTTTTACAGATTGAAATGAGCCAAAAAAGAGTTTTAACTCGGACTGAAAAGTCAAAAATTATTAAATCCCCATGAGAATTATTAAAAACTATTGCAATATAGAAATTGCAAAATTTCGACATGATCATTGGACAAAAAAAATGCTGACTGGGACAGTGGAGTTTGAAAAAAAAAAAAAAAATTGGAGAAAAGACACAAGTTAACTGCAAAAGAATTAAGAATTAAGACTTTTCAGAATAGAAGATGGAATAAAAATGCGCTCCCCAAAACTTACTGCCAGATTCTGGAACAGGGGTCAGGAACCTTTTTTGACCAAAAAGCAAAATTTTTATTTTTGGTTAAGAGCCATTTTTCCAAAAGGGCATATATATATGTGCTTGGAAAATATCATCTGAATATCAAGTGCCTAATAATGATGCACGCCGTGCAAAGAATTATATAAAGAACAAAGAATTATGCAAAGAACCTATGCAATTATATATAATATATATATAATTGCATAGGTTTATAATAATAATAATAATAATAATAATAATTTCAAACTCATTTAAATACTGACCTATGACAGTATTGAAATGTGTATATATATATATATATATATATATATATATATATTTTTTTTTTTTTTTTTTTTTTTTTTTTTTTTTTGAAACACACACACACACACATAGCCTATATTAAGGGTGCATGATTCATCGATATGGATCGATGCATCGATAGCACCTAAAAAAACCCACCTAAATAACCTTTGTAACATCAAAAACGATTAATCTATATTTAGTTTTAAACAGTGATGTCTATGCAGTTATTTACGTTTGATATATTAGGGATGTATTGATTCATCGATATGGATCGATTCATCGATAGCACACGTACAATATAGATATCTGTTATATAAATAGGCAGCTTATTTGGCACTGTCTACATTTTCACATAATGTCCGTCAACGGCTGCATTCTCGTTCAAACTCACCGATTAGGACTCGGTATAAGGCACAACGTGAGCATATAAGACGCTCGGGATTGTTCGCGGAACAGTCGAGCGCTGTGTGTTTCACCGCACACATCTGAAGCGCGTGCATGCACACAGACAGCCGCACGCGCGAATACTAAACTGAGCTATCTTCCGCTTTTTTTGTGCATGGATCAATAAATACATAATTACATCTAAATGCGCGTTTTGGGGAATATCCTAGTAAACACAGTCGGTTAGGCATATGTCTTAACGTTAACAGTTCAGAAATAAAAGGCATGTGTATATTAAACCCGTGATTGGTTCTTAAAGTGAAAGCATAATAATAAAACTAATGCTGTCAAAGAAAAATACAAGTGCTCACTGCTTCTGACTAAATAACCTTTGTAACATCAAAAACGATTGACACATACACTCAGCGCACACACATTCTTCACAGGGCAATGGCAGAGTCATCAGAGTGACTCAGCCCCCTCCTTTTTCTCACACAGAGAGACTGGCCTCAGAGTGAGATCAGATGACTGACAGTTTTTTAATTTTCTGTTATCCATAGAGCATTGAAAAGTCGTGAAACTATGCATATTTGCTCAGAATGACTTATCCTCTATATATAAAAATTAATTTTGAAGTGTTTGGAAGCTGCACTTTAAGAAATATAAGACAATTTATGTTTACTTTTTTACTGGTATTTCAATAAATGACTACGGCAAAACCGTTCAAGCTATCCAAAATCCATTCGCAATTTAAGTTCCTCAATGTTTTGGCATCATGTAGACAAAGTTTGGTGTGTATACTGTAATTCTCCTCTGAGCAGTATGCATTAATTCACAGCTATATTTTTCCAAAAATCCATATTCAAATCAATATAACTGACTTCCTGTTCATCGTAGCTGATGACTGTGAATTAGAAAGTTGTCCGTCTTGATAAGAACAATTTATGTACTGAGTTTGGTGTCTGTAGATAAAACTAACCCCCTCACTTTTGACAAAAGGTGGCGCTATAGAGTGGCTCCTCCACGCCCTTTCATGAGCTTTTTCCATTGTCTAGCTATCATTAATACTGATATGTGTTCTGAGTTTTATGTAATTCTGAGCATGTTATCTGCCTCAAAATCACCAGAACAGAATATTCAAGTTTGACACGTTGCCATGGCAACACTATATTAGATATCAATATCCCCACAAGAGATTTACATCGGCCGTGTTTTGTCATTATTCTGATGAAGTTTGAAGCAAATCGAGTAAAAATAAGATGCTGAATTCAAAGCATTTTGAAAATGACACACTTCCTGCTGCCAGTTGGTGGCGCTGTAACTTTGACTCCTAATAGTCACATATATGCGATCGGCATCATACATCGAACAAACCGATGAAGTTTGATCAAACTCAGGTACTGTATGTTGATGTTATTAGACATTTCCTGTTTCTCATTTCTCGCCATAATTTCAACGCCTCGCCACGGACAAACCGTTCGAGATATCAAAAATATCTTCGCAATTTAGCATCCCCAATGTCTTGAGATCATGTTCACCGAGTTTTGTGGCAAACTGGTGGAGTTCCTCAGAGGAGTATATCAAATTCCAGAGCATGTGTTTTTCACAAAACCCTAAATAGCCAACTTCCTGTTGGGCGGAGCTTATGACATGCAGTGCGAAAGTTGTTTGGTTTGATGAGATCTACATGTGTACCGAGTTTCATATGTATACGTGCAAATATGCATGATATATGGCCCTCAATATTCCAGGGGGCGCTGTAGAGCCCCTGTGCCACGCCCGTGTATCAGTCTCTGCCCGGCCCTAATGGCCGCAGATTCCAAGGTGTGTGCCAATTTTCAAGAGTTTTTGAGCATGTTAAGGGCCCCAAAAGCCCCCGAAACCTTGGAAAAAAATTAGAAAAAAAAAAAAAAAAAAAAAAAAAAAAAAAAAAAAAAAAAAAAATAATCCTAAGGAAAACAATAGGGCTCTTCGCCCTCCAGGCTTGAGCCCTAATAAGAATAATCCTTAGAAAAACAATAGGGCCCTGCGCCCATTGGCTCGGGCCCTAAAAATGTACTTACCCTCAAGCCATACAAGATATAGATGAGTTTGTTTCTTCATTGGAACAGATTTGGAGAAATTTAGCATTACATGACTTGCTCACTAATGGATCCTCTGCAGTGAATGGGTGCCGTCAGAATGAGAGTCCAAACAGCTGATTAAAGCACCACAATAATCCACAAGTATTCCACACGACTCCAATCCATCAATTAACATCTTATGATGTGAAAAGCTGTGTGTTTGTAAGAAACAAATCCATCATTAAGGTGTTATAACTTCAAGCCATTGCTCTGGTCAAAATATGAGTAAATTATCCATAATACTTCCTCCAATGAAAAAAATTATTTCTTTAAATGTAGAAATTTCTAAATGTTGAAAGGTGTGGTTTTCAGAATAGAATGATCTCATAATGGTGTGTGAGAGTCATTAAAAAGGCACATTACAGGTGATCCACTCATGAAAAACATCTTTATTTTCATAATGTCTGACAACTGCAGGCTGAAGACATTCTGACTGACAACGACAAATCTTTTGTGTACATCTTTCAATCACAAGATGAGATATATTGCCTGCAGATGCAGTATGTTATATGTATTTTAAAAGAGTCATGGACAAGGTCAAGGCATTTTTACTGATGCAAATTTTGCACTTTGTCCTTCAATTGGGAACGAAAACAAAAGGCTTTTAATTTTACACCTTTTCATCATCTATAATATTTTTGTAGAGGTGCAAATTTTGATCCAGCAAAACATACCTCAGTGAATCACTCCAAAACTCTCCCATAATATTGGTCCATGAGGCATTTTAACAGGAGTGCAGAGTTAAGTACAGGAAACACAAGACCCTGACCACTTTCACAGACATACTCCATTTACACGTACTGAAGTACAATCACTATCATTTGTGTATGTTGCCCTATCTCTGAACACAGAAACATTACCAAAATCTACCACATATCAGACAAAGCACTGATGATGGTAACCAAATGGCTTTTTTTTTTAAACAACAGCCAACTGATGAATATCTGAAGGGTGTCCCAAACAAATAATTTTGCAAACCACTGGCATATGCACTGCTGTTCAAAAGTTTGAGGTTGGTACGAATTTTTTTTTTTTTAAGTTTCTTCTGCTCAACAAGGCTGCATTTATTTGATCAAAGATACACTAAAAACAGTAATATCGTGAAATTATATTATAATTTGAAATAACTTTTTGTATTTTAATATATTCTAAAATTTTATTCCTGTGGTGACCAAGCTGAATTTTCAGCATCATTACTCCAGTCTTCAGTGTCACATGATCCTTCAGAAATCATTCTAATATGCTGATATGCTGCTCAAGAAACATTTCTTGTTATCAGTGTTGAAAACAGTTGTGCTGCTTAATATTTTTCAGGATTTTCTGGTGGATATAAAGTCCAAAAGAACAACATTTATCCAAAATAGAAATATTTTTAAACATTACAAATGTCTTCACTGTCACATTTGATCAATTTAATGTATCCTTGCTGAATAAAAGCATTAAATTCTTTTTAAAACAAGCTATTTGACTGACTTTTGAATGGTAGTGTATTTGAATTTACTTCTTCTGTCTAATGCTGAAAACATACAAATTGGTGTCATTGTCCAAGTTTGTAAATGCATTCATAAAGTATTTTAAATGCCAATTTAACTTTTTTCAAATGATTATGTTTGTATTCCTCAAAATTCCACAAAAAATGCCAACTAACTGGCTCTGATGAAAAAAATAAAATAAATCATTATTTGTTTGAAATCTTTTTAGTGGGATTCAGTTAATCTTTATATTTTGATACAGTCAGAAGTATTCATGCACTTTAAACTACAAAAATCCTTCCAAAATAAAATCTGGCTTTACACGTTTAGTAAATCAAACACTGAATCAAGAACTCTTCTACATACGTTTGATGCATAAGACACCCTTATCTACAGTGAAACTCCACCCTCTTTTAGGAAGACCACCTAGCTTTTAGTTGGAGAACATTTAAATGTGTCAAACATTTTGATGATTCCATATTTCAGATATTGCACTTATATACAGTACCCAACAGCATTATGGAAACTGAATATATAAGGTATTGTTTGTGATGCATGGCACTTCATAACTCTCTAAATATAATACATGCAACATAACCTTTTTCATTTTTAGACAACACTAATAACCCTCAAACGGTTTCATTCCATCTGATAAATAAACACTTAATATTCCGAACAAAAGTGAAATCACTATCAACATAATCTTGTACAGAAGTTCACAGAACGGTACTACCTATGAATATTGTCACACCACTTCAGTTTGAAGACCAGTGCCAGCCATCCACACGGACTCTGACACACCAGTGACTTTTGCTAGGCACCGTTTCAGTAAATTGGCACCTGGTAGGTTGGGGCGTTGGAGTCCAGGTTTTCGGTGAAGGGTGGGCTCTGGTATGTGTCGTTGGGCTCGGTGCTTGTGACGGTGGGGTAGGGCTGGACGGGCGGGTTGCCATCCATAACTTCTGTGGTGAAGAGGCTCATGTCGGTCCCTAGCATGTACTTCTGCACTGCTCTTACAGTCAAACCAACCTGAAATACAAAGAGGAAGCAAATGACAGTCACGCATTAATATCAAACTCTTTGTAAAAAGAACTACTCTTAACTCAAACAACTTAAAATACCTGTTTTCTGTTTTAATATATATTTAAATATAATTCATTCCTGTGTTGCAAAGCATCATTACTCCAGTCTTCAGTGTCACAAGATCCTTCAGAAATCATTCTAATGTACTGATTTGCTGCTCAAGAAAGATTTCTTATTATGATCAATGTCTTTATCAAACAGTTGTGCTGCTTTAAGATTTTTGTAGAAACACTATTTTTTAGTATTTGTCACACTCTCACACAACATGGACTTTTGTCTTCGTTTGCACCCTTCCCCAGTTCGAGTTCACGTCAATGTTACCCTGTGTTTTGGATTAAAGACTTTCTAAACCTTCATCTTCATGCATTTATTTACAACGCAGCATGACAGTATTCTTTCATGAATAGAAAGTTCAAAAGAACAGCATTTTGTTGAAACTGAAATCTTTTGTAACATTATAAATGTCTTTACTAGTCAGGCGCATTTGATCAGTTTAATGTGTCCTTGCTGAATAAAAGTAAAAAGATACAATATATAATATGTAAAAATAAACTTCAAATCTTTGAATGGTAGGGTATCATATTTACACACAATATTATAAATATTATAAATTAATAAATTATTCCAAACGGTTGTGCGTGTTTGTGTGTATTTCTAAACCTGAAACACTGATGTAACAATTACTAAGAATCAAGACAACATATACATTTCACTCTTGTTCAGTAACTGTAAGAAATAGTCTAGGTTTTTCACTGTTTCTTTCACATCAGGACACGCCACCAAACACTATTCTCATCCTCATTCATGGCAGCAAGGGAAAAGGAAGTAATTCTCTTCTATGTTCCCACGTCCCCTAAGGGCTGAAACCAGTATGTAGAACAAGTTAATGTTGATGAGATAATGCACTGAAATAGACTGGCATTCTGGATATCCTGCCATTTCAGCTCTAGATTTGAAAAAGCATGGCAGTTACTCTAATAAAATGACAATGCGATGTGTTTTAATTTCTGTGTAGAGACAGTTATGCTCATTTACCCAGGTGAAGATGGAGAAGAAGGAGAAGGTAATGGCAGCTCTGGCGGCATCCGCTCCCTGGTTTAAGGGCAGCTCATCTGGGGTGGTGCTCTGCCATTGGTTGGCCAAGAAGCAGAAACAAACAAACCACAAAAACGCCCAGAAACCTGTAGTCATGCACAAAATACAACAACAAGAATATATCAGAGTAATAATGTCAATATAGTTTACTATACTGCCCCCATGTTAACATAAATATACAAAAACATCTAAAGGCAACTTCTGTAGAGATCATGAATCATTGCCAGACCCCTTTGAACTCTGTCTGTTTTGGCACGCTCGTATTGTTTACCTGAAAACCCAATGTCCAGCATCACTGCCTTCTTCCTGTCTTTAATACTGCTGATTTGTTGGAACTTCATGTCAAGGATAATGAAGAAAATGCATGCTAGAAATGCTATGAGCCCAATGGTGGTTCCGTAGTTGCAGGCATTGTTGTTCTTGTTGAAAACGCAATAGAGCCTCTCACTGCCATGGTTGATGTAGCCTTCATTTATTATGGATCCAAACACTACCATTGAGAAGATCTGCAGGGGAAACAATACACCTGTTTTAACTTATTTTTTCTTCTTCATGGTAGCACTGTTAAAGCCTTTATAAACGACAATAAATACTTAAATACCATTACAATAAATACTATTATTCTATGTTCAGGTTGTTGACATGAAGTGACAGAAACATCCCATACTGTGACAAAAAGCAAAGTAAAAACTTAATTTAAAATGTTGAAAAACTTAAAATGGTGACCACAACTTTTCATGACATTTTTAATTTAACAATTTCAAACTTAACTAATGATTGGCAAAGCATTATGTAATGTAATGATCGCACCCAATTACCTAATTACCATATATATATATATATATATATATTTTTTTTTTAATTTATTATAAATAATTTATTATAAATTTTTTTTTTTCAGGTGTCGATTGTTAGAAAAAAAAATTCAATTACAAAATCAAATAGAAATATAAACTTACACAGAAAAAAAAGATCCACTGTTCAATAAGCATAATGTACCCTGATAGACAATAACTCTTCCAAATCAACATTTTCCACTTGTAGGGCCCACTATTGTTCTGTACTCAAGAAAAGGTGCAAACTGTTATTGAGGCGGTACCTTTTCAAAAGGTACTAATATATAGTTATAGCAGGCTGATAGGCTATACTTTTACAGTACTAATATGTAACTTTAATATATATATATATTTATATATATATATATATATATATATATATATATTTTAATGATTTTTGTTTTTTTCTGTTTTTACAAGAAAGAAAAGCCTTTGGTTGAAAGAGAAAGCTATCATGGTCCACGTGATGTGTTTGTCTGACGCAAATAAAATCAAATGGAAGTAACAGTACATGCGCCTATAGTAATGCATCAACCAATCAGAATCGAGGCGCCGGTCATATAGAAGCAGACTGTGGCTGCGGCTCAAAACCTAGTGGGCTGCCTAAGTATACAGCATTTCTAAGCAACACACAGAACACATGCGATGCTCAAAACGAGGCAGCTCGCTATGCTTTGGGACACACTATAATGATGTTCTTACTGAAAAACCTTACTGCATAATAGAGAAACGTTCATCCATGACATCAGATTGGCTCGTTTTATTGCTTTAATAGAGGTAAATAGCCTATATTTAAAATATTATTTCTTGTTTTGAAGTCACGCCCAGTGATAGACCAATGCATAAAAATAATACATAATAATATAATGGTATTTCAAACGAGTTTATCCCACCATAATAAACCAAACAACAAAAAGATTCAAGAATGAGCGCGTGTATTTATATATACATGCCTTCATGATATTATTCTAGAAGGAATCACGGTAACCTCTCGTCACCAGAGGCAAATACGCTTCATGACAGCAATACGTCAATATAAACGAAAAGTAATCTTTGATTTCACAAATAAACGGAGCGTCATTTTTCCCAGTGACCTCGTTTAATTATTAAATAAGCGCGATGAAAATGTTATGATTAGGCTATGATGCGTTCTGGGTTATTCTCGCAGACCACATTAGTCTCTTCTAGGCTGATTTGATCATTTGCAGATAAATAAATGTCTTACCCATGATAATATTCTAAGGATGGTCTGCGGCTGTTGGATAAAGGCAATAGGGTCGAACGCAGCCCCGGCTCTCCCAGCACCAAATGAACCCACTCCGTCCATTTTCCTCCTACTGTTATTCAGGCTCTGGGCTGTGGGTCGAGGCAGGCACACACACACACACACACACACACGCCCCACTGCCTGTCAGAAGCGTGCGCAATCTCTCTGTGGTTCTGTGTATTACATCAACACCATCTACCTCACGTACTCACTCACCAATAACTTCATAGAGCAAGGCTTCAACTTCAAAAACAAAAACAACTGGAACATTTTAGGGTGGGATACAAAATATTTAGTCAAGGAAAGGGTACTATTTGAGGATAACAGTTCCATAACCAAAACAATATCACATCAAAATGATAGTTAACCCAAAATCTATACTTTCTTTCTTCAGTGGAACACAAAAGATGGTATTTTTTAAATTGCATATAATGAAAGTCAATAGGGACGCAAAAGAAAATGTTGAAGAATATTACTGTCCAAACAACATCTAATGTCCTTCAGGTTTGGAAGGACATTGTTTTGACTACTTCATATGAATGAGCGTAATTCTAAGACAGCGATGCACTCTGGCATTATCATTCTCCACTGCGATATTATAGTCTTACAGCAAATAATAATGCATAAATAAAAATGACTTTTTCATGGTAAGGAAAGCAATGTGGGAAGACATAATACTATAGCCTATCCTTGCCACATTTGTAAACAGCAAAGAAGCATGCAAATGAATTAAGTTTTGGTTGTTTTAAGAAGCCTATCTTGATGCAATTGAACATGATCAACGATTCATTCTTTTACCCCTTCTTGAATATGAATAATTTATTGAGACGTCTAAACCCTTGGTCTTCAACTGGGAAACCACAGCACACTTCCAAGGGGACCGCCAGATGGCTTAAAATGATTTAAAATAACACAAATAACTACTTTTTCACTGAGAAAAAAAAAGCAATATTATTGATAGAGAACTATTTTATCTGGTTTTAAATTGAAAACATCTTAATGATGAATGTGTTTATTACACACATGTCTTTCTGCTTCACAAGACATTATTTGAAAGTCTGGAGTGGTGTGGATTACTTGAGTATGATTGTGATGTTTTTATCAGCTGTTTGGACTCTCATTCTGACGGCACCCATTCACTGCAGAAGATCCATTGGGGACCAAATTTCTCCAAATCTGTTCTAATGAAACAAACTCATCTACTGTACATCCTTCATGACCTGAGGGTTGAGTACATTTACAGAAAATTTTCATTTTCGGGTGAATTATTCATTTAATTGCCATAATTTATTTTTTGAAAACAAGCAGCTTCGTCTTTATAGCAGAGCTATCAGAAATATCTTGGGGAATATTCAGTTATTTTCTTACAATGAGGGGCCTTGTAGTTCAAAAAGTTGAGAATCACTGCTCTAAACAAAGCATTTTTGTTTCCAGCTGTTGCACAGATTTTTACAAAGTTCATCCTGTTGCCTCTGGGCTAATCATATCAGAGCTCAATAATACAAAACAATATTGGCCTTAACACCATACTCTTTTAGACAGCAAAACTCTTGATTAAAAGCACAATACAGATAACTGTATATGAATAAATCACTCTATCAATTAGTGCAAAGTCAACATCTATCATCAACATCTAGCATGACTCCTGAGTAGCAGTTGCAACAAAAAGGACAGGTCCACAGAATCAGTGTGCGGCTGCATTTTGCTCATGTTCATGATTGTGTCGGAGGTTTTCAGTCACAAGATCCATCTTTCCAGCCATCTCGCCATCGCTCATCCACCTTGCTGCAGTCAAACTCTGGCTTGCCTAATCGGATGTTAATGTCATTATGGAGATGACAAAGCCACTGTGAGAGTTTGTGCCGACTGCTAGCGTCTGGTTGATTCGTTTTCAATCTGATAAGAGACAAGATCATTGAAACATATGCTACCAAACACAAATTATAAACAGTGCAATGCTTCTGCTGAAATGCTAAAAGACAAACATAAAAACCACAACAATAAATGATGATGACCTTGATCTCAGGTCCTCTGCACACTCATCACATGGGAAAACCTTTGAGAAGAGGTTGATGAACTGTGTCATCTCCCCCTGTTGTTCTGTGGTCGGTGCGTCTGGATAATATGCAGCCATAGTGTGAAGAAAAGACCATGAGCTCCTGCCCAGTTCCTCTCTGTCCAGAGGGCATTCAACAGGCCTAGCCTCCTCCATCGGCATGCTCTCCTGTTCAAAATATCACACGACTGTATACTGTCATAGCATAACATTATTGTGTAAGAGCCATTTACATATTTATATATAAGGTACAGATGTGTTTCCTAGGAATCAAACATATGACTCTGGATTGATGCAATTCTCTGGCAGCTGAGCTAATAGTTCTTGAAAAGTAACCATAACTATGATTGGCATCTCTGTTGTTAAACACAATATTCTTCTTCTTTTTTTTTCTTTCCAAAATATTTTTCTTAACAGAAACTAAAAGTATTGACTGATTAGTGTACATCCTTACAAACAATAAAGACACATGGTTTCAGTTTACATCTTGATTTTGAGTTTGTTTAGCATTTTAATTTATATTAGAGCTTAGTAATTTTATTATTTATTATATTTAAATGTTACTATTATTATGCTAATTATAATTATATCAATAATGTATTAAGGTAAATACTTTAAAGTCCCCCATAAATATTGCAAATTCATACTAAATCTATTTGGGGGTACGCATACGCATACACACACACACACACACACACACACACAAAAAAACAAAAAAACAAACAAAATGCTTGCAAATAACAATGGACATGCTTTATATATATATATATAGATACTACCATTTAGTGTTACTACAGTAAAACTACAGAACAATGCAGCAACGGTGTGTTTATTTCATTAATTGTTTATATTATTCTAAATGTGTTTTCACATATATTTGACTTATCTTGACTTCCTAGATTTAAAATTGCAGTTTGTCTTGTCTGTCAGATCGTCTGTTCACCTGCACTGAGACTAAGGACGTCTGTTTCTGCAACTTCATCCATGATTTAAAATCCGTACACGCTCGGCACGGTTTCTTTTTCGGCTCTCCGGTAGCGCCCTGGGCCTTACTCGTGCTTTCCTCGGGTGGTCTGCCAGCCACAGTGAACGGGAAACCCTCCATACCCGCGTTGTTAAGCGTTGAGGATCGCGACCCAGCAGCAGCTGCCATGTTTAAAATTGCACGATGTGTTATGTACTACCATGGTTGCCAGATCCCCGTAAAAAACCAATCCCTATCAAATCAAGCTTAAAAACTAGCCAAAGCTTATACGTAAAATACATATTTTACTCTGTGCACTGAACACATTTTACAGCGTACACAGCCTGTTTTCATACATGAAATCATCTTACCTTAATATTAACAGCTTATGAATAAAACTATTAGGAGAGGTTGTAATTTTTCTTAACTACTTGAAAAGAACTATTTACAGTTTTAAGATCTTTTACTGATGCCACTCTTCTCCTTGGTCTTTGTCATAAATTTCTGCACACAGTCTCCTTACCAGTCTAGTACAGTTTTATTATGCGTAATATAAACTGTACAGAGTGCAATATTTCAATGCAGGCAAGTTTAATATTATACATATTTTGCTGTAAAACCGCGGACTTGGCAACCCTGTGTATTTCCGAGGTTAACGAATCGTTATTTTGAGCCGGATCTTCTGATTGAGCGCGATAAGTTAAGCGGTTCACACAACGTATCGACATTATTCATAAACAGCGATAGTTGCCTTCACGTGGCTTTATTAGAACGAAAATGACGACGTAATTATGTCCTCATGTAAAAGAATCATTAAACCGATTCTTTGAAACGACTGTTCGATGGAATCGATTCGTAGGAATGAGTCAGCATTTAAATCTAACCCCACTGTAGTGTATAATAGGAACGTTTGCTGTTGATCATGTGTTGGATTTATGTCAATTATCCACAGTAGGTCAACAACGGGAAAACATACAATAACTGGTATTTCACAAAAAGATCAGTACTGTATTAAAATCTATGTTCAGGAATTAAATATGAAAGAATGGGTTTCGCGTCGGAGCAACTTCTCCGCAGCACTGTCAGCCAGCGGGGGGTGACGTCATCAGCAGTCCATGCCGCAGAGTTCAGGCTGCCTTAAACTGTAAATATCAAAACATTCACTTCTGTAAATACACGGATGACAATATCTAATACTTTCTGAAGTGTTACATTTATAAGTAGCCATTTGCCGTGATATTTGCATGATAGCTCAATCTGCAATAGTGTTTGATTAAGTTTAACAGAAGTGCCTGCTAGCTTAGCTTACCACTGACAACCAGAGAGCAGGTGGTCTGTACAATATGACTGACATGCTTTATTTCACACTGCTGTAATGTTCACAGGCTGCACATAAGACATATATCACACTCGAGTGACAATGGGGATTCTGGAGAAGATAGCAGAAATAGAGAGAGAGATCTCTCGGACACAGAAGAATAAAGGTAAGCCAAGATCCTTCGTTAAATGTCCCGTCATGGGCCTTTTGTTGCTTTGTATCCGTTTACTGTCCATCAGTTAAATCCGGAGTACTTCCAAACTTGTTTTGCAGCAACGGAGTACCATCTGGGTTTATTAAAGGCCAAGCTAGCCAAGTACAGAGCCCAGCTTCTGGAGCCCTCGAAGTCATCTGGAGCCAAAGGTGAAGGCTTTGATGTTATGAAGTCTGGGGATGCCAGAGTGGCTCTGATCGGGTTCCCCTCAGTCGGCAAGGTAAAAATGACAACATCTGCGCAATAGTTTTGATGACCAAGAGATGGTCTAATCGAAAATCTAAATTGGAAAATGATTTTTGCTACAAAAATAGTTTCTCGCTAATAAACTAAAATAAGTCTTTCAAAGTTATAAATTTTACCCTGTCAAACATTTCATGAAGAAATATATAACTGTCTTTCATTTATTTTGGGCCTGTCACTATACTAAACAATTTTGCTAAAGTATTGTCACGTTTGTTAATGATAATATCTTGAAAGATAGAACCATCATTTTAAAGACATTATTTTAGGACACTATGCCCCTGGCTTTACTGAAAGCTTTGTTATAAATGTATCTTCTTTGCAAATTTTATATCTACACATCTAAGTTCACCAGCAACAAACCAAGTTTTCTTCCTTTCTTTAAAAAAAAAAAAAAAGTATTTCTAACACCATTTCATCTTCAGTAAAAAAGAAAGCAAGTAGAATGACTTCAATGCCTTTAATTTGTATATTTTAATTTATGTATAAATTCATATCTTGCCTTCATGTTTTTTTCTTTCTCCTCCTATTTGTCTTTAGCAAATTATAAACTCTTATTTTTCTCTGTATTCTGTTGACAATGGGTGTATTGTTAAATTTTGTATTATACACACAAACATTTTCTATTATTAATATGTCAATTATGTTTTTTTTTTGCCCCCAAAAAAAGAGACATGCTCTAACTTATGGTGCTTTTCTAGTCTACATTTCTCAGTTTAATGACATCAACAGAAAGTGAAGCAGCTTCGTATGAGTTCACCACCTTGACCTGCATTCCCGGTGTCATTGAGGTATTATTTATTCCAAAATATTTTTATTTTCTCTCTGTTTTTGTTTATATCTTATTTCTATTTATGTTATTGCTGTTGTTATAATAATAATTATAACATCCAACATGATATTGTTTTCTTTTTCTTTTTTTTTCTTTTTCTTTTTTATTCAATTCTAGTACAAAGGTGCCAACATACAGCTGCTGGATTTGCCTGGTATCATTGAGGGGGCTGCACAAGGTATGTTCACTTGTGTTTTGAAGAATAATGTACATTTGTACGTGTATTTTTACATATTAAATGTGTCCTTTCTCTGTGTTTTTGATTTAAAGGTAAGGGCAGAGGAAGACAGGTCATTGCTGTGGCCAGAACTGCAGATGTGGTCATCATGATGTTGGATGCAACTAAAGGAGATGTTCAGAGGTGAGTTGGAGCATTGGAGAATGTTTGCACTGTTTGCACTATTGCTTTGTTTGATGATTGTTGTTTTGTTTTTTTAGGGAACTTCTGGTAAAAGAACTTGAATCTGTTGGCATCAGACTCAACTGCCCCAAACCAAATATCTATTTTAAGGTCAGTGTTTTAGGTAGGGCTGCACAATTAATTAAAATTAAATCGCAAAGGCAATAAATCGCGATTAGGCAGAAGCTGCGATTTTCATGCGTATCTTTCATTGAAGCACGGTTCTGTGATCATCAGTTAATCCCCATCCGAAGTCCAGAGGACGCTCTCGTGCGGAAACTTCTAATACACCCCGCAGAAGAAATCCAGGAAATCCTGAATAAACAGAAGATTTAACCAAAGCCACTAGAAGGCAAGCCTGCAACCATTAGCGGAAAAAGTGTAATGGCTAAAGCTAATGCTTCCGTTATTAAATGCTGTATTTTCACATGCTTTCAGATGGAGCAGAATTTACTACACAGCTGTAGTTCACTGAGAAGATACGCAAACAGCTGTCATGATTGCAGAACGATTTCTTCGATTTCATAATGACGCGATTAAATGGTCTGCGATTATGAATGTGATTTTGCGTTGCTTGTCAGTGAACTACGGCTCTGTGTAGTAAATGCTGCTCCATCTGAAAGCATGTGATGGAGATTTACTACTGATTACAGAACCATCTTTACTGACAAGATGTGCATGACAGTCGCATTCGATTAATCGTGCAGCCCTAGTTTTAGTTTTTTGTTGTTGTTATAAGCTGTTTTCATCACCCCGTTTTCATGTGCATTTTGAAGTATCGCATCAGAAACGAGTGATGGAAATAACAAAAAAAAAAAAAAAAATCATTTCATTAGCAAAAACGTTTTTATGTTTGCTTGAGGTGGTTTTTGAATAGTGTGAAAAAAAATTCACATTTTGTGAATTAATTTCTCCATGCATCAAAAAAGTCATGTGACTTTGCGCTATAGGACTAACTAGAGGACCAATCTCGTTGCACAGAATCTGAAATGTTGTTCTGGTCATTCTTAAATGCACGAGCAAAGTCTGTTTAAATGTTGTTATGGTCATTCTTAAATGCACGAGCAAAGTATTTCTGTATAATTGCCTCCCAGAACTTTCTGACATGATTGTGTTACCAAACAGCATAATCAAACTCCAAAATCAATTAAATCAATTATCTTATCCATTCTTCTTACTCATATTTACAATCATTTAATTTATATGAAAATGATTATATTCAGAGACTTCTCCTGCTTCTCTCAGTGATAGTTAGTGCCAGTTTATCAGGAAGTGACAATTTAGTTCTCTTTGACTCGTTGGATGGAAACGGTGCTTAAAATGTCTTTTAAATTTATATTTTTGTGTCATTTATTCATTTTAGACCATTTAACTATCATCAAAACAGCATTTTTGTCAACAAAAATTACTTTTTAGTTGACGATAAAATGCAAATGATAAAATTTTTTCTAAGATTAAAAAAAATGTGGACCGCCATTCAAAGTTTAAGGTCAGTGAGAATTTATTTATTTATTTATTTTTTTAAGAAATTTATACCTTTATTCAGTCAAAAGTGACAGTAAAGACATTTATAATGTTGCGGAAGATTTATATTTCAAATAAATGCTGTTCTTTTGAACTTTGTATTCATCAAAGAATCCTGAAAAAAAATGTATCACATTTATTTTCATAAAAATATTTTATATAAAAATAAGTTGATAATAATAAGAAATGTTTCTTGAGCAACAAATCAGCATATTAGAATGATTTCTGAAGGATCATGCATCAAATACATGCAGCCTGAGAGAGCATAAGAGACTTTCCATAAACATAAATGAACCTTTATCGACCGCAATTAATACATGTATAAACATAATGATTTATCAACATAAAGCACTAAATGTGAAAATGCCCATTTAAAAATGACTTCCTGAAATGACGTTTAGAGACTGTTATTCCTCTTGCATATTGTATTGCTTACATGTGAAAGATCTGTTTTTCAGCCTAAAAAAGGTGGTGGCCTATCGTACAATTCAACGGTTCCCCTCACACACTGCTCTGAGAAGCTTGTTCAGCTCATTCTTCATGAGTACAGTATCCTTTAGCATCGTTTATTCACTATTTCATTTTCCTCTAATAATGAGCGACACATTAACCCTTAACATGACTGCAGAAATCTTCAACGCTGAGGTTTTGTTCAGAGAGGACAGCACTCCTGATGAATTTATTGATGTCATTGTGGGCAACAGAGTGTACATGCCTTGCTTATATGTGAGTGTATTTTTCAATTCAAGAAATATCCTGATGCAGAGCTTCTCAGTTTTAAATATATGTCAGCAAATTTAAAATGAGATATAATGAATCTCTGTCTTATTACAGGTGTACAACAAAGTGGATCAGATTTCTATAGAGGAAGTGGATCGTCTTGCCCATAGAGCTAACAGTGTAGTGATCAGCTGTGGCATGAAGCTGAATCTAGATTTCCTCCTTGAGCAGTTATGGGAATACCTGGCTCTGATCTGCTTATACACCAAGAAGAGAGGAGGTAAGCTTTTTTGGTCCTCCAGAACAGTAATTTAGGGTTCTTTCACCTCATAACCTTTTTGACTCTTAAAGGGATACTCCACCCCAAAATGAAAATTTTGTCATTATTCACTTACACCCATGTCGTTCCAAACCCATAAAAGCTTCGCTCATTTTCGGAACACAATTTAAGATATTTTGGATGAAAACCGGGAGGCCTGTGACTGTCCCATAGACTGCCAAGTAAATAATACTGTCAAGGTCCTCTTCTGTATCAGCCGCGCCACAAGGATGCGCTGTTTTCTTTCAAATCAAAGCTAAATACACGTAGAAACAGCGCATCCTTGTGGTGCGGCTGATACAAAAGAGCATACACAGCATACAATGATTTGGAGAGACACAGAGGAGACTGTTTACAAAGGAATTGTTGAATAAAGTCGTTATTTTTGTTTTCTTCGCTTACAAAAAGTGCTCCTGTCGCTTCATAACGTTACGGTTGAATCACTGATGACAGATGGACTATTCTGATGATGCTTTTCATACTTTCCTGGACCTTGACAGTGTTACTTACTTGGCAGTCTATGGGACAGTCTCAAGCCTCCCGATTTTCATCCAAAATATCTTAAATTGTGTTCTGAAGACGAACAAAGCTTTTACGGGTTTGGAATGACATGGGGGTAAGTGATGAATGACAAAATTTTCATTTTGGGGTGGAGTATCCCTTTAAGGTCTCCTGTTGTCCAACACAATTTTCAAAGGCCCTCCATATAAGCTTATATATTTATGAGATTTCTGTATTAATGCACACATTTAATTAGCCATTAGTTTTTTAAGCATTTTAATAGAGCTTAGAGTATTTTAATTTGTTAATAATTTGTTAAAGGGTTAGTTTACCCAAAAATGAAAATTCTGTCATTAATTACTCATCCTTATGTCGTTTCAAACCTGTAAGACCTTTGTTCATTTTCGGAACACAAGATTAAAAAAATTAAGATATTTTTGCTGAAATCCGAGAGCTTTCTGATCCTCCATAGACAGCAAGGGAACTGCCAAGTTCAAGGCTCAGAAAAAAACAAAATTCATTCATTCATTCAACAATTTCTTCTCTTCCGTGTCAGTCTCCACTGCCATTCTGGAGAGTACCGTGACGTATGCGTGTGATGCTGCTGACGCAAGAGCCGGCATTCTGATGTAGAACACGCATGTGTTGAGCCGTGTTTACAAGCAGAGGAATGTACACGCATGTGTCGTGGTACTGTTGTGAACGGCGGCAGAGACTGACACGGAAGAGAAGAAATTGTTGAATAAAGTCGTTTTTTATTTATTAATTTTTTTTTGCTCACAAAAAGCATTCTCATAGCTTGATAAAATTAAGGATTAACCACTTATGTCACATGGACTATTTTACTGATGGCCTTACTAGATTTAATCTGGCTTTGAACGTGGTAGTGGCATTGCTGTCTATGCAGCATGTCTGTTTGTGTTCCAAAGATGAATGAAGGTCTTACGGGTTTGGAAGGACATGAGGGTGAGTAATTAATGACAGAATTTTGGCTGAACTATCCCTTTAATGATTTATTAGATCTTTAAGTATAAAAAAAGTCTGTTTGAATTTTTGTAAAAAGTGTTTTATCCCTACCGCTCTTACTATTTTATTTTTATTGTTGTTAAGAACGGCCGGATTTCAGTGACCCTATAATCATGAGAAGAGGAGCATCAGTTGAACATGTGGTATGTGTCTGTTTCGTTGTCCTGTGATACCTGCAACTTTGTTTATATGTATTTCGCAGTGGTCAACCTGTGGTAAAACATACTCTGTGGATATATATTCAGTTTACAAAACTAAACACAGTAGATGCTGAAGTGTTGCCTAAAAATATATGTATACCTAAAAATGTGAATTTCAATTTTAGCACATAATAAAATAGGATATATATATATATATATATATATATATTATATATAGCACATCAATCAGATTCATGATTGTGCTTCTTATTTCTTCCAGTGTCACAGAATCCACAGGACATTAGCTAGCCAGTTCAAGTACGCACTTGTCTGGGTAAGATCTTTCTTCACCTAAAGTGAAATATGCTCCCGCTTTTGTTCCATTTTTTTTTTTTTTTTTTTTTTTTTTTTAATTACTGCTGTCTTTTTGGATTACAGGGAACAAGCACAAAGTACAGTCCTCAGAGAGTAGGACTGACGCACATCATGGAACACGAGGATGTCATTCAGATTGTGAAGAAATAAAATCTAATCTTCAGATCCACTACAATATCAATAGAACATTTGATACATAAATACATACATAACAGAACATTTTGACAACTGCAGTGTTTCCTGGAACTTCATGGACAAATCTGTGATCAACAATTAAAAAGTGATTATTTTATGAAAATCATCTGCCTGACAAAACCCACTCTAGTACATAATATTCAGAGCTTTGTTTTATTTTTACCTTTCATAATATGAAAAAAAAGAGTTCTTTCTTAATAAACCGAATTGGACATGAACAGTGTTTGAGAATGAAAAATCTAAAGGCACTTTAAATCTGGAAATAAACTGTTTGAGGATAAAGAATCATATTTCAGACATTTAATATTCTGCACTTTTGTAAGGTACTAACCAAATTGACACTGATCACGTGAACTCTTTTGTACAGGCGTTTAACTAGAAAGTTGAGGACACATTAAAAACAGTGAATGAATGTAAGATTACCAGAGTCAGATGACCATGTAGATGGATTCCACCAATCCTGGGGTAGCTATATTTTACAGGCCTCTACAACCAACTTGTCAAAGTCTAAAAAGATCAGAGTAGTAGAAAGTAATACATGAAACTCAATATTTTCCTTGCTGAGAGAGTTTTAAATGTAGTGTTTCCAGCATAAAACGTTCATTTATGCATTATTGTTTGAGAAAGTATGGTTATGTGGTGAGGACTTTGTCTTACAGCACACAGTTAAGTTCAGCTCACAACTTTTTCAACATGGGTGGTGACTCAGAAACACACTACAAAATGTGAACTGGTAGCTTTCTGTATTCATCTGAAAACCTAGAGCAGCCTACTCTATTCATTACAGAAAAGTAGTATAATAGACGATATTAAATATGCATGCTGAGGCACTCGGGCAAGTGTGGACTGGGGAGTTATCAAGCCGTGGGAAGGCTGTTTCACTTCAGGCTTGATGGGTCTTTGTGTAATTAACCCACATTTCAAAGCGCTAAAATGATGAGCAGGATGACAAGAAACTGTTTCTGTTTTGGAGTAACGTTTTTACACTGCTCTGAATGAGCTCGGATGGGAAGATGGTAATGATGGACGAGTGGAGTGCCAATATGCTACGCTTGTAAACATGACACTTACTGTTAAGGCCATATGGTGCAGTGTGTGTGTGTGTGTGTATGGGGGCTTCAGCTTTTAATACTCCATTCTGAATCATGATGAGTTTTTTTTTTTTTTTTTTTTTTTTTTTTTAAAGGAAGCTAAAATTTTTAAGGAAGCTTCTTTAGAATTAAGCAAATGTATTTTACTGCTAGGACAGCCAAGTGAGATAAACTACATGATCTTTCTTTAAGATTTGAAAAAGTTAGTAGGGTAAGGGTGTTTACTTTATTCTTGGTCAGAGCAAAGAAAGACACACACACACACACACACACATACACACACACACCCTCATACAGTATGAGGATAAAGGTGAATAGGCTACATATATTTTATTCAAAGTTAACTCGTTGTTGGTATATGTAGAGAGTAACAGGAATAGACAGTTTTTAAGAGGTTTTTGGGTGGTCTTTCAAACAGCATTGTGTACTAATATTTGATCATGTCTGTAAACTTACATTGTACATTATACTGTACATTGTATACACAGTTGCTTAATTTTGAAGCGGAAATCATTGAGGAAGAGTGGGATGATGCCATGAATTTCACATATGACGGCCATCTCTCGTGTTCTTCAATGAGCTTTTGCTGCCCCCTGCTGATGATTTACCAGTACAATGTCAGGGAAAATGTAGAAAAATTATACCTTTAGGGATACAGCCTGTCAGTGGGGAAGCAACACTCATTCAAAGATACATTTATATTTTATTATTTCTTAGTGAACTGAATACAGACCAGCCATTAAGAATTAATCCCTACCAATGACATGAATTCTTGGAATATTACTTAAGTGGTCAACAGAGAAATAATCATGCAGCTTAGTATGTACAGGTACATGATTATAGTCTATTATAAAAACTGAATTTTTAAAGAGCTTACATATACATATGTATCAAACAGTTGGTAGCATCATAATAATGTATGTTGATACTTGTTTGAATTTTCTCCTGCTCATAAAATATATTTAAAAGATAAAGATGTGCTAATTATTTTAAATGCTCTCCAAAGTCATCCTGTCAATAATGTATGACATTTAAAATATATATATTTTAAATGTCATACATTATTGACAGGATGACTTTGGAGAGCATTTAAAATAATTAGCATCTTATATATATATAATATATATCTTGTCTGTCTGGATTTTTACAAGCTAAATATTTATATTTTAGAGAGTTACTGTGGCTCAGTGGTAGAGCATTGCATTAGCAGTGCAAAAGGTTGTTGGTTCAATTCAGGGATCACACATACTGGTAAAAAAAAAAAAAAATTATAGCCTGAATGCACTATTGTAAGTCGCTTTGGATAAAAGTGTCTGATAAATGTTATACAAAGAATATACTTTTGCTCAGTTTTATTAGTCTAAACAATCCAAAATATTTGTTATATCAGTTCAATTAACTGAAATAATTTCTATCTTCGATATTTTAATTAGGTGGTTGAAAATTTTTGCTTTAAATCAAAATGTCACTGACGCATGTCATGCATGGCTCACTCAAAAAAAAGAAAATAAAAGTTGTCTGGAACAACAATTACAAACTTTTTATTTGTTTACTCATAATAATATTAAACATTTAACCCACCTCAAATGTGATGGAGGAGACATTCCTCTTCGGTCAGTATCATTATCATACTTAGGTTCTATTTAGAAATGTCCTCAGACACAGTTTAGTAACAGCTCAGTCAACGTGCATTATTTATATAGGAATGAGCCAAACAGATAATGTTACCCTAAGTCAGTGTAGCTGATACATTTAAGATGCCCTTCACAACTATCATGGGGAGCCCTCGCATACTTTCAGACACATGTATCTGGAGCTCTTGAAGGACACTACCTGCAAAACTCGAGAGGACAAAAAGTGTAAATGGAGTACTTTTCCCAAGGCATGAAAAAGCTTGTAGCACATGACAAAAGGGATGCTGACATTCATGGATGCCTGTGATAAACAGCCTTTCGTCTGTGGGAAATCTCTTGCCAAAATTAGCACTACAGCCAAGGACACTCCTCTGTCTGACTTTTCTGAAATGTGAGGAATTCACCTGTAAGGTAGAGTCCTGAGCAATTTGGCTTTTGTGTTAACTGCAAATGCTTTTGACTTGGGCTTACACTCAAGAGACTAAATTTGACATATAATTAATAACTTTTATTGTAATGTATGAGATCTACTTTCACTTTATACTCATTTACTCAATGTTGAACCTGTATTCCACATAGAACATTTGTATTACAGTTTGTGTTTTCTGTCACTGATCACCCATTTTTGACACAGTGACATAGATTAGAATGACTTTTTGGAGAAGGATAAAATGCCTCCAAAGAAAGCGGACAAAGCTGCACCTAAGAAAGGGGACAAGGTAAAGGGGGGAAGCAAAAGATGACAAGAAAGGGGGGAAGGGAGGCAAAGAGGCTCCTAAAGGCAAAGGGAAAGAGGATCCAAAAAAAGGAAAAGGAAAGGGCAAACAAGCTCCTAGTGAATCTGAAGAGACCTCAGAGGTGGAAAGGAGTGAGGCTGAGGACAGTGAGGCAGTGGATAAAGAGGGTGTGCAACGTGAGGATGATGGTGGTAAATGAGGGAAAGGGAAAGCTGCACTGAAGGAAGTGTCCAAAGCTATGCCTGTGAAGGCTGTAGCTAAGCCAAAGCGTGGCCAGGCAGCAGAAGAAGGCATTGAGCCAAATACTGGTAAGCGTGCCAATATTAAGGCTGCATCTAAAGCTGTGACAGGATTCCAACCTGAAGAGAAGAAGCCACAACTTCAGCTAGGTAAAATGAAGGACATAAACCTGAAAGGGGCCCTCTTCAGCTAGATGGGCTTTGCTGTTTAGGGTCAGCAGAATGTTCAAAAGAGAGAGGATGCAAAAGCACATTTAAAAGGTGCTTCTAAAGTTCTCACAGGTCTGACAGGAAAGTCCCCATTTTTTTCAAAGTCAGCCCCGAAACAGTCTAAAAAGCTAAAAAGCACATCTAGGCTTTTCATGGGACTTTCTGGCATCAAGAAAAAAAAGGTATGACACCAAATGCATTACAAAGTACATCAAAGTTGTTTTCAGGTTTTGGAAAGTCAAAAGCTACAGAAGATGACAAAAATAAAAAAGAGCAGGGTGAAAGAACACTCTTATTAGTCAGTATCGGTGGAAAAGCAAATAAAAATGCAGCAGCTACCTCTGGACTGGGAGGCAAATTCAAAGGTTTTTTTGGTAAAAAAAAAAACTGGAGCTGCACATTTCAAGAGTAAAGGATGGGCTCTAGGGAAGATAGCAGGAGCAGCAAACTGGCTAACTAACAAATTCATTTCATCCAAAACATCTAGAAGACTAGGTCGCTCTGTTCATTATGACGGGTCAAGTGTGGGGCAATATCATCACCATCAGAATGGAGGTTATGAATATGATGAGGGTGAGTTCAGCTATGAGGAAGATGACTGTGTTCAAAGCAGTTACAACAGAAATAATCCCCGGGGACGATATAGAAGCAGAAATCATGACAGCTATGGTCGGGGAGCTTCAGAGGACCACATCAGTATGACTACTTTGAAGATGACCAGGAGTGTTATGATTATCATGAAGATGAGTATGGATCCTATGATGAGGAGAACGATTACTATGATCTCATGTATGAGGATGAGTATGGCTATCTTGATGAAGACTATTATGATCAGTATTAGTATGTTGGAAGACAAACTTATGGTTATTATGATGACAGAATGGACTATGATTATAGACAGTAGGGAATTGATGAATTATGATACCCTGTTGATGGTATGGAATACTACGATGAAATGGGTTATGCTATGGAAGATGAATTTGGCTACCTTGGTAATAATGTGGAATATTATGAATATGGGTACTATCCAGAGCAGTTTGACTATTATGGTGATCAGCAAAATTATTATAATCACTATGATGGTGTTTCAGATACACTGTAAACCCTAATGTTGTCATTAATAAAGAAATCAAGTTAACATAACTTCACATTACTTATAACACACAGTTTTGCCATCAAAACTTAAACAGGTGTGTTTAACTTACTCATTGGCAGTAAAAATCTTTTGAATTAAGATTTTAAGTGTTATAAACTCAGAATTTCCATTTATTTAAATTATTCGCTACATCTCTGTTTAAAAATGATTGGTCGTGCTTGAAATTCTGCCTTGACAACAGCGCCGATTGGCCAATATAACACAAGGCGGGAATTTTTTGTCGAATTTGCTGAAGACGCAGCACTGACTGCAGGCCAGAACGGAGTCATTTGCAGAACCACCTGAAAGAAGAACTAAATAATAAAGTTAAATAGGTAAGTAAAGATTTAAACGCAACGCATAAATATACACACATTTTTTTGATTTCCTTATACGTTTTATTGTAATGTTATTTGCATGGTGAAAACACTTTACCGTTTTACTCTGGCAGCGGGCCAGCGGCACAAGCAGCCACACAGGCGGCGAAGCAGGCGGGAAGAGAGTCGTCGTGAAAGACTCAGAGTACGCTGGTAGGTAGAATAATGGTAAAATATATATTTAAATTGTGCTTCGTTGCCTTCATGTATTTTCGCGTTATAAACACGTTTGTGTTACTAACTTACTGTAAGAACATGTGAATTTCCCGTTTTCCTCCCGCAGGGACAGTAGCAGGCAGGCGGTTATGAAGCAGACGAGGAGTCGTGAGGCCACAGGAGTGACGTTACGCTGGTAAGTTCATCTATAACACGCCTGTACATTTTGCTTTATTGTCTGTTAAATGTTTTATTTTTATACGGATGGACAAGGTATAAATGGCTTTAAGTTAAAATCACCCAACTTCCAAACCTAGCAATTGTTTTACAGACTAGCGCTGTTAGTTTACAATAGGCCTTAGCATGATATTGCGGCTCAAACTTCGAGAAAAATCTATTTACAGACACACTGAAATGTCTCTGTGTGTAATTTGTGAAATGAAGGTTTTTTTTTTTTGGTGTAAAATTGGGCAGCCGCGTGAATACTGACTTAGGCCTAACGTTAATCGTTTTAAGAATTTTCTTTGGCGGTTCATGTTCACTAAAAACCGCAGACCTTTTCCCGACTGCGACACATTTACAGAGATATATTATTAATTAATAGTTATGTGGATGTAACGTGTCCCTGGTGCATAATATTAATTATTCTTTTTACAGTAGTTTTTAAATGCATCTATGGATTTTTATTTTTATTTTCTTCTTTAACAAGTTACCATTAGCAGAGCTGTGTCTATTTGCCATGTCCCCATGAGTGATTTGTAGTTATAAATTTTTCACTGTCAGGTAACAGATTGTCGTTTTAAAAATATGTAAAAAAAAAAAAAAAAAAGTATTAAGGTGTTCATTTGAGAGTAAATACCCCAGTGACAAGCTGTGTTACCACTAAAAGTAAACTTTGTGAATTTGTTAAAAGAAATATTTTCAAAATTTATATATTTATAAAATATAAAATTGTTAAAATATATATATTTAAATTATTAAGATTTATTAAAACTCTAGTGGCTAATAGTGACTAACAAAAATAAAGTTTAGATTACCTATAACCCTCATAATGAAAACCTTTTTAATTTGCTCTTAATTTACTCAACCTCAGGCCATCCAAGATATACAGTACTGGTCAAGTTTGGACGCATTACTTTTTAAAAAATGTTTTAAAAGAAGTCTCTTCTGCTCATCAAGGCTGCATTTATTTGATCAAGAATACAAAAACAGTAATATTTTGAAATATTACACTTTAAAATATGGTTTTCTATTTTAAATATACTTTTAAAATAAATTATTTTGTGTGATTTAAAGGAGAATTTTCAGCATCATTACTCCAGTTTTTCAGTGTCACAATATCTTCAGAAATCATTCTAAAATTATTAATTGCTGCTCAAGAAACATTTCTGATTATCATCAATGTTGAAAACAGTTATTTACATTTTTATTTCATGATGCTATGATGAATAGAAAGTTCAAAAGAACAGCATTTATCTGAAATCTAAAGCTTTTGTTACATTAAACACTACCCTTCAAAAGTTTGGGGTCAGTAAACTTTTATTCATCAACAATGAGTTAAACTGATCAAAAGTTACAGTAAAAACATTTATAATGTTAAATATTCTATTTTAAATAAATGCTGTTCTTTTGAACTTTCTATTCATCAAAGAATTTTGAAAGAAATTTGTTCACAACTGTTTTCAGCATTGATAATAATGAATGTTTCTTGATCATCAAATCATCATATTAGAATGATTTCTGAAGATCATGTGACACCGAAGACTGGAGTAATGATGCTGAAAATTCAGCTTTGATGACAGGAATAATATTTCACAATATATTCCTGTTTTTGTTTGTATTTTTAATCAAATAAATGCAGCCTTGGTGAGCAGAAGATACTACTTTTAAAAACATTAAAAAATCATATATATATAAAATGTGTGTTTAGTTTCTTGCATAGACTTATCGTTTGGTTTCTTAAGACACCAATGTATCGTCAGGAGCCACAGTTATTAATTTTGTTTTGCTTGTACATGTTTTTTTGACCCTCAAAGAGATGGTTAATGTTGGCTTGCGTTATATATCACCAAAGACAATGGTTTCAGCTAAAAATCTTCTTTAATGTTCTACTAAATAAAGTCACCCACATCTTGGATGGCCTGAGTGTGAGTAAATTGACAGCAATTTTTCAGTCTTGAATTAAAAATCCTTTTAAATGTAAATAATGAACCTTTTCTTTTTAGGTCAACACATTTTTGTAACTTGGACTGGGATGAACCTGTTGATATCTTCACTAAGGGTGTAACATTTCACTCATTTTATCAATGCATCAATTACAAACCCTGACGATCAGATCTACATGGAGTTTAATAGGATTGCTGGTAAGAACTTGAAAAGGGGAATTTTACGAGACCCTTGACCAACATAGTACATGCCTCTTGGACATTTTCAGAGCCAAAAAGGGAGTTGCTGGTCAGCTCTTGATGAACCTTCTGAAGCAAACAAAGGTTAGTTAGAAGTCCCAATAATTTATCCTAGATATATCTTAGAAGAAAGTAGATTGATATGAAACCTGTATAAACTGCAATATACACTTCATAGTTGATCTCTGAGTAAATGTTTAAAGGCTTTTATAATGTATTAATATCAAGTGGTTGGATTTAATATGATTTTTTTTTTTTTCCCACACAAGCTATCAGAGCCAACAGAAGTCCGAACTCTGGTGCTTCAAGGACTACCCCTTTGGTTTGGAGATGACTCTACTGCTTTCTTTAAGATATGTTTGGTAAGTATTCCAAGGAGAAAATGTCCAAAAGACACTCTCTCACCCTCTATACACACTCTCTCACACATTCGCGATCTGTCTCACACACACACTGTATTAATCTAAATTCACTCAAAAATAAATTCTGTCACCCTTGTCGTTCCATCTTCAAGACACAATAGATTTTTTAATGAAATTCGGTAACTTTCTGACCCTCCATTGACATCCAACGCAACTACACTTTCAAGGACGATAGGAAAGACTTTGTTACAGTACTCTGTACTACAGTACTCCAGTGGTTTAACCTCAATTTTATGAAGCAAAACGAGTGCTATGTTTGTGCAAAAAAACATAATTTACCAGTGTATTTTTGAAAATGTTTATCTGCAATGCCCGTTCATGAGAGTATAGCATGTGTGTTCAGATTCGCACGTGAGCACTACTCACATAGCACCACAATGCTTGAGTTTTGTGTTCATGCGAGAGCAGACGTAATTGCGTGAACGTGCGTTGGAGATTATATTTTGTAAATAAAGTAGTACTTTTTTTTTTGCGCAAACAAAGCACTTGCGTAGCTTCATTAAATTGAGGTTAAACCACTGAAGTCACATGGATTAATGATGTCTTTCATACCTTTTTGGACCTTGAAAGTGGTAATTGCATTGGATCTCTAGTAAGGAGGGACTAAAACCTCATGGGTTTCATTAAAAATATTTTCATTTATGTTCTGGAGATGAACATAGGTCTTACAGATGTGCAACGACACAAGGGTGAGTAATTAATGACAGAATTTTCAAATTGGGTGAACTAACCCTTTAGATTGAGATTGATACAGTGTTTGTGAGAGATAGTGTGAATGTGTAAGAAAAAATGAAAATTCTGTCAGTAATTACTCACCCTCATGTTGTTCCAAACCTGTAATACTTTCATTCATCTTCGGAACACAAATTAAGATATATTTCATGAAATCTTAGAGCTGTCTCACTCCTCCATAGGTTTCTATTGTAATTGTAACTTGCTGGCCCAGAAAGTTAGTAAAAACATTGTTAAAATAGTCCAAGTGACAGTGGCTCAACCTGAAGAAAAAAACAAAAATAACGTCTTTATTCAACTATTCATTTTCCTCTTTGTTTCTCTGAGAGTTCATGTAGTGTAACAGCGCAGCGCTTCTAGGTTGAGCCTACATTCTGACCCAGAAGCACTGCGCTGTTACACTACATGAACTCACTCAGAGAAACAAAGAGGAAAATGAATACTTAAAGTCGCTATTTTTGTTTGTTTTTTTGCAAACAAAAAAGTGTTCTCGTCGCTTGATAAACTTCAGGTTGAGCCACTGCGGTCACTTGGACTATTTTAAAATGTCTTGAAAACTTTCTGGACTGGCAAGTTTAAATTACAGAGAAGCCGATGGAGGAGTGAGACAGCTCTCACAGGTTTCATCAAAAATATTTTAATTTGTGTTCCGAAGATGAACGATAGTCTTACGGGGTTGGGAACGACATGAGGGTGAGTAATTACTGACAGGGAATTTTCATTTTTGGGTGAACTAACCCTTTAAGTTGCAACTTTTGAAATGTAAATTAGCTTGCATGTATGTGAATTTTAATTTGTTAATGTTTATTCACTAGATGTCTGATGATCACAGCTCAATTCTTGATGTGCCAGTGGGGATTGTGATAGTTGAAGATGGGATGACTCTTAAGCCCCTCAACTCTCTGCATTCGTCTCCCTCCTCTTCGATTGGAATAGTAATCGAGGAAAATTAGTGATGGACAATCTACATGACCTTCCTGAAGCAATGTGCCTTCTGTTCGGACTAATTTATGCATTGCACCTGAGTTACCCAAAGTCGCTGAGATACACGTTTGACTTCATTCAGCGCATTCTACTTTCCTTGGGGCAGAAAGACCTGCAGCCTAAAACACAGTCGTTGGCAAACCAGCTGTTTGGTTAAAATGGAGAAATTGCATGGCGCACTTTTAATAGCAACACATTTACATTACACATGGTCTTTTGAAAATGAGACTGTTAAAAATATGAGTTTACTGTTTTACTCATGTGTCTTTTAAAAATGAGCTTACTGTTTTGCTTGTGTTTTGTAAATTGTGAGCTTACTGTTATGAATATGAGCTTACTGTTTTTTTTAATGTGAGCTCAATGTTTTGTAAAAATGTTAGCTTACTGTTAAACATGAGCTTATTTTTTTTTTTATGTGACTTAAAAATGAGCTTACAGTTAAAAATTAGCTTACTGTTAAAAATATGAGCTTAAAGTGCCGTTCAAGTGTCTTAATGTGGCTTAAAAATATAAGCTTGATGTGAGCAATGTTTCCTAAATTAATGTAAATGTATAAACCAAATAAAGCAGTTTATGGAAATACAATATTTGTATTAAATTATTTATAAATCATTAAAACAAGTAAACGACCATATAAAAGTCGAAAATTTAAGTTAAGTCTATTTGCCTTTTTAAAGTTATCTGTACTTGAACATTAAAGTTAATTCAATGAAGAGACCAACATTAGGTCAACTCAATTGAATTGAGTTGTCAATTTTGCCATTACTCAATTTTACTTACGCAACCACTTTAATCAAATCATTTGAGTAGTCTTAACTTATTAGGGTTTACAGTGTACCTACATTATGCATCCAGGAAATCAAAATGCATACAAACAAAGTCTGTACATCTACAATGGAGAAACCGCTGCCGTTTACATTGAACCTCAGAAAGTTGCTGACCAACCATTTATGTACACGGTGGAGGATGTCATGGAACCAACAGAACCCTCAGAAATGTATGGTAATGAATATGTTCAAATACAAAGAGAAGGAATGTTGTCTGAGGATTCATTCAGATTCCCAAGACCACAAGTAAAATTGTTTGGAAAGGAAAAACTTGACATTTCAAGTACAGTGTCTCAGATTCCCAGGAATGATCTTGAGATGATTCCAGACCAATATGAAAACCAGCCACTTCCTTCATCTATGAGCTTTCCTCTATATACTTCACAACAACCGGAGGCTGATATCAGGCCAGAGCCATCCTCTTGTAATAAATGTTCAACCACCTTTTCCTCAACAGGTTCTGATAAAACAGCCTGGAATACCTTCAACACACCTCTCTGTGAGACATGTTCCAACCCCATGTCCATCACCTCAACTTTCTGGTTCACAGATGTCTGTACGCTCTCCATCGCCGATCCTCTTATCCTCTATACAGAGAAATGCTCTGCATAATGAATTAACCAATCGTGCCTCACTAAGATCACAGTTTCCATTGAGTAGCACTCCTCAGCCTCAAGTAATAACTGAATTTGCCCAGACAGCTGACCAAGGGTCATCTCCTATACTAACAAATGCTTTACAGACCCCAAATCTGGCTGCTGCTTCATTCAGTTCACCTCTTCCAAGGTTTAGATCCCCAGTGTCACAGATTAACCAAAGTTTATCTCAGAGCTGTTCTAACGATTTTGCAAATTCATTGCAAAATCCACTTCTCCGTAATGCCACTTACCGCTCACCTCTGCAAATGTCTGCATCTCCTCATTCATAGAGGCACCTCAATAGGTTCAGGTAACTAGTCTGAGTTCTTCTCCAATGCTCTCTAATGCATCGCAAAATCCTTACCTGCAAAGAAGCACATCTACACATTCTTCCACAGCTGCTCAGCAGGAACCGCAAAACATTGTGCAACCTCCCTCAGTCCTAACCAATGCACTAAAAAATCCTCAGTTACGCAGTGCCTCATACACCTCTCCTCTTCAGCGGAATACATCATTACATGTTCCAGTAATGTCACAACCTGAACATCAAGCATCAGTGTTATCAACTGCACTTAAGAATCCTAACTTAAGAAATGCATCCCATTCCTCTCCTTTACAGGGAAATCCTACTTCTTTCCAGCAAGCACAGGATTATCCCTCCCCTTTTTGTCAAATGCATTAAAGAATCCAAACCTTCAAGGTGCCTCCTTTCAACTACCTGATACATCTATAATATCAAGGAATTTTGGAGGCCAAAAAGAGGACATGACTACATCTGTTCTGTCAAATGCTTTGCAAAACCCTAGTCTCCAGAAAACAATTTATAAGCTCCAAGATTGTACAATAATATCCAATAGCACTGATCAAACCACGGACACAACAAATTCCTTGCCGTACCTGAGCTCTACAGAATATTAACTTGCATAAAGCATCCTATAAACTACCTGATAGCCCTCTCTTTTCAAACAAACAAAAATATTATGACTTGGCTATTTGGATTGGTTACTGGATATTAGGCAATATAGACTATGGATGACTGGATGGATAATTTTTTATAGAAGTAATCAATTAAAATATAAATGACTTGGCAAACTCAAAACAAGAACAATAACCACAATTCACCAAAATACACCTGCCATGCCAGCTATGTTATTCTTTATGACTCTCAAAGCCATGATTCCCATCCACTGACATTATAGTACTGACAGACTGCAAACTGTTTCAGTTAAAAATCTCCGTTTGTATTCTACTGAAGAAACATAGTCACCCACATCTTGGATGCCCTGGGGGTAAGCAGATGAACATAAAATTTTCATTTTTGGGTGAACTATCTCTTTAAGTAATTTAGGGGGTTATACTCATCATGTGGTTTAAATGTGCTTACTGTCTTTCAGTGGGGAGAGTGGCTCTGGTAAAACAGAGACCACAAAAATAGTGCTCCCGTTACATAGCCGCAATACATCACAAACAGAACATCACACAGCAGGTATGAGTTAAGCTCATGAACTTTTTAAAACTGTTAAAACTCAGTTCATGCACATTTTTTAACTCATCTTTTTCTTCTATTTAACGTTTATGCAACAATACTTTTCTTCTGCATGCCTTCTGTTGTTTGTTCCCTATATGTTGCATGAGTTGTTGAACTTGATATGCAAGTGTTCAAAAGTTTTTTTTTTTAATTACCTATAAAATATTTAAAAATATATATATAAAATAATAATAATAAATAAATAATATTATTATATTTATAATAATAAATAATAAAGCAAAAAGTGTGTTGTTCATATTGTTCAAGTGATCGTATGCACTTTTTTCTTAATGGAAGAAATTAAGACTTGTCATAGATTGTGTCTTGTAAAAAGTGTAATTTCTCTTATTGCACTGGCAGATTTTGTTCAAATTTCAAAAACAAGTGAAAAAATCTGCCAGTGCAGTAATACAATATACTGTACACTCACATTCAAGATAGAATCTATGAATGCATTTCTCATGCAGTGTTGCTTTTTTCAAGTAAATTGATCTTGTTTTAAGTATTTTAGATTGCTTAACTGGAATTAAAAGGATAGTACTCTGCAGTGTTGTATAATTACAGCAGTTTATTGCTACATCCCTCACACAGTTATGCATTTATGGCTTAATCTACAGATTCTCAAAGCAACTCCTCTTTTAGAGTCTTTTGGAAATGCCAAAACTGTACGGAACGATAACTCCAGTCGATTTGGGAAATACATGGAAATATTTATGAAAGAGTAAGTTCGTCAATATCAAGTCTCTTTACTGTGTTATGGACACAC
Organism: Cyprinus carpio; assembly: GCF_018340385.1. Lineage (NCBI taxonomy): Eukaryota > Metazoa > Chordata > Actinopteri > Cypriniformes > Cyprinidae > Cyprinus > Cyprinus carpio. The sequence goes on along the minus strand of NC_056574.1, from coordinate 18,530,490 downwards.
CTATTAAGAGGAAGCATTTCCTTGGAGTAACTTTACAACTGAAAGAGGATAACAGGGTCAAGATTAACATGAGGCTAGTTAAAAGGCCTGTATGTTGGTGTACATGGGTTAAGTTGCAAATTACATATTAATGCTTGTCTGATTTTCCTGCTTCAAACAGAGGGGTTATCAGCTGTGCCATAACTTCACAGTATCTGCTTGAAAAGTCCAGGATTGTGTTTCAGGTACTCTACATAATGCTCATATGGACATTTAAAAGTTCATCATTCTATAAACAAATTCTTTATAGACATCTGAAATGTTAATGTACTTAATTTTTTATCTCTTAGGCCGAAGATGAAAGAAACTATCACATTTTTATGAGATGCTTGTAGGCCTCAACAGTATCCTCCACAGCAGAAACAGTCTTTATACCTTCAAGACGCAGAGATGAATTATTACCTCAATCAAGTAAGGCCATGGTTTAATCATCTAGATCATTATAGCAATAAAAGCCTCAAAAAGCACTGCTGTTAAATAGCTTTTCCCTTTCATGGATGCTCTTTTTGGTTGCAAGGGTGGAGACTGTGAGATTGTTGGCAAAAATGATGAGGAGGACTTCTGCAGGTTCCTCAGCGCCATGGAAATACTTCACTTCAGTGCCGAAAACCAAAGCGGTATCTTCAGGATCCTGTCTTCCATCCTCCACTTAGGAAATGTCTTCTTTGAGAGATATGAGGTACAATGAAATTCAATTAAATGTATCCTTCTTCCCTCTTGTTGATGTCTTATGATGCCCTTTTTTAGTGGTGCCATAATTAAGTTTCTTTTCTTTCTTTTTTTGACTCCATATCTTGGCAGACTGAATCTCAGGAAGTGGCATCAGTTGTAAGTGCTCAGGAGATCCAAGTGGTGGCTGAATGACCAGAAGGTCTACAGAAGTCCATTACTTTCAAAGCCACGGTGAGAAAAACCTGCTTAATAATGTCTTCAATACTAAACAAAACATTATCACGTTTTTTGGTATGCTTTATACTTAGTTGAAACAACTTATTTAATAAAATTAAAATGCTTTTATACTGTAAATATTTTATTATTGTAACATTAGAGTCCACTGTAGGTGAGTTGTGATGAAACCCAAGTGCAGTTTGATATCCAGAAGACTTGACTTGATCATACTTGGCTTGACAAAGAAACATGAAATGAACAAGAACTTAAACCTGAACATAAAACATGACATTCACCAACAACGGTTACAGGAAACAAAGCTAGAAAAGAGACAATGGCAACATGAGGGGTATATATAGCAAACAAAATGGGTCACATGACACAATCCAACCAATGATAAAACAAAACACATGACTAAAACAACTTGAACATATGCTAGCACTGAAAGTAAAAAAAAGTCCCTCTAGTTATCTTCCTCTTATCTAACTGCTACACGTGTACCTGTATTACATCAGCAATATAAAATATACTTTTTAAATGAAGTGAAGTGTGGCCAAGTATGGTGTCCCATACTCAGAATTTGTGCTCTGCATTTAACCTATCCAAGTGCACACACACAGTAGTGAACACACACCCAGAGCAGTAGGCAGCCATATTGCTCCGGTGCCCAGGGAGAAGTTGGGGGTTCGGTGCCTTGCTGAAGGGTCTCACCTCAGTCATGATGTTGAGGGTGGAAGAGAGCACTGGTCATTCACTCCCCCCACCAACAATCCCTGCCAGACCTGAGATTCGAACTCACAACCTTCAGGTTGCAAGTCTGACTCTCTAACCATTATACCATGACTTATAGCAAGGATTATTATATACAGCAGCCCAAAAACCTTTGGACACTTCAAAATTTGAAAATAATTTTATTGCATTAGATTATCATATTTTCTTAATGCATTAGTATTATTTTATTGCACTGGATAATAAAATAAAAGATCAATGCAAAATGTATTTTTTTCTCAGAACTAGCATTATTTTTAGAGCCATTTTTGCACTAACTTTTACTTGATTTACAGATGATTTTCACTAGATGTAGGAAGTCAGTTTCTCTCAAGTACACACTGTATTTCAGCAGATTAACTCTAAACATATTACACTGAAGTTTGAGAACCACAAAGAGTAAATTTTGAACAAACGTTTTGTTTTTAAGTGCTTTATTGAAAAGCATGTTGTCTTTCTCTATAATAGATGACAACTGCTTTGTCATAATGACATTCATAGATTTTTAAGTGTGACTTAATGGCTTGAGTGTTTAAACATTTTTGCAGCCACTGCATATTGTGTTTTACATGAGCTGACACTGTTTGACACTGTTTGAGACTGGACTTGAGGATACTAACAGGAAGAGTGAGTGACTCACTTCTAGACCTTACATGACATCCAGGCAGACCTTATGTTAAGGTCCCACACAAAGTATCAATGTACTGTTTGTGAAGGATTTATTATGACATCATTTTCTTTAAATCATTTTTCTTGGAAACACAACCATCCAAATTCCAAGACTGTTCATTTTGATAGCAAGCACAAGACACCAAAAGAAAGCCGCAAATGGTGCATACAGGCTCCAAATCCCTCAGATAGTATAACATGCCAAGTTGATTATGGCAGGGCAGCAGGCCATATCACTGTGGCAACCAGTGTAAACCAGTCAGGGAAAACCCTGGGCAGAAACAGACATCAAGGGGCCCTGAAGCCATATCAGCCTGCCATCACAGACAGTGTGTTACAGTCTTTAGTGTGTAGCAAATACCAGCCAACCCTCTGCAGGGGTGCCACCAAGAGGTCTGACGCAGTATTAAACCCTGCTTAACCAGTCCACCACTATCACATTCAACTTAATGCTTGTGCAGGAATTAAACCTAAAAGGCTACTGTGAATACACTGTGATCAAAAGGACTGTGTAACAAAATTTTACTTTCTAGAGTGCAACAGTGCTCACCCACTTTTTCAGCAGCATTAATTTAAGAAATATTTTTCCCATTCATTTTTTTTCTCATAAGGGTTTTAAAAAAGGCTTTGTTGTAAGTTACATAAATTACACTGTTGAAAGTTATAAGCCAGGAAACAAGCTGTGAATTACAACATAACAACAATTATAACATAACAAACTTTGATTTGAAGCGAACAAAAAGTGCTAAAATGGGGCAAATAGACAAAAGTATAAGATTGTGTACTAAGTAGCTTTAATAAAGAAAAAAATACAATCCTTTGAAGCATTGTGAATGGCATAATCAAATTAAAAATGATGAGAAACAAAACTACTGATTCAAAGATAAAGAATATATTTTACATTCATTGCAAAATATGCATATTATGCATACAAATATTTAAATACTTTGAGAGCGTAAGGAAACTGACTCATCATTCGTCATTCGCAGTGCTCCTTAAGAATGGGTGGCTGCCAAAGAGTTTTTTGGTGCTATTTGCTATTTTGGTGAAATTTCTCATGGGTCATGTCGTCTTCCACCAGATATTCTGCTGTTGAACACGATTATTTAAATGTTGAAATGATGTGGGCTGAAGGATTTAACAAAAGCATAATGATTAACAATTGTCATAGTATGTCGTTCTTTAAATGTTTATAAGTTATCGCTCAAAATCAATTCCACTATGAAGAAAATACATGGGATTTTTACTTCTGGAACCTCACTGTTGCACTCTATAAACTAAAGAACATCTTAGTATATATCTAATATAACCTCAACCTCGCTAACTATAGCCAAACCTTGACCTTCTGCATCAGACAAACTTGCCTTAAAATCATACCACTGCTTGAGCCAATGACACTGTCATGCTGATCGAGAGTGAGAAAATATTTTAACTGTTTACATTAATAACATAACAAAATATGATGATAGATAGCAGCTACAAATACATGCTACATATATATGGTCCTATTTCAGTCTAATTATTTATATAAGTTCATGAAAAGAAAAGGCCCAATAGTAAAATCTATCAGACGTGTCAATTAAAACAAACAGAGAGCTTATTCAAATCACTGTTCCTATTCAAACCTGAGATAAGTTTGAAACTATCCAAATTTCCACACCAACAAAAGGAAAAGTCTTTAAAGCTACAGCATTCCTTGTCCCATACAGTTTCTGGAAACGAATAAGCATCCAGGGGTTTTAAAAGAACAAGACCTTTCCTTATGAACTCTCAATTCTCAATTCATATTTTCCATCTGAGGTATGTAAAGCTGATTCTCAACCATCCTCTGATGGACACCATCAACATATGCATATTCTATTTCAGCATCTTTCCTCACATCAGAGCCACATCAGTTCCTGATTTCAGATATATCATCGAAAAACCTTTCATATGATCCTTCACACAGCATCTTGTTTCAGATTAGCCTTTGTCTCAGTTGGTCTTGGATAGAGCCAGCGCTCATCGATGTTCACAGTCCCATTGCCATGTTGAAATGTACTAAGTCATTTAGAGTACTACTGATGGTGGCTACTGTGACACTTCTGAGGGCTCTTAAAGTAATTTAGCTAATTCTTTTCATTAGAGAATCAGGTAGTCCCTATGTAACAAGAGAGGACCATACTCAAAGTCATTTCGCTTTGATCTCATGCTACCAGGCTTTTCTTATCTGATGAAACCATTAAAGCCCTGCTTTCAGACACCAACACCAGAATTTTATCCTGCTAAAAGTGAATGAGAAAGAGAATTCTTCTACCACAACGTTAAACTATTTAAGGAAAGATTTTTTATTTGAAGGCCTTAATGTCATCAGTTGAAAGGGATTAGTATTGTCTTGCCACAGATGCCGGGGTGTGTTTACATCTACAAACACTAGCGCTGTAGGCTGCTCCTCTTAAGAGTCATATCAGTTTCACTTGCCTGCTGACAGTGCCTTAGCAACATTTCATCTCAAAGAGATCAGCAACATTTGAATAAAGCTGATTTCCAGTAAAAGTGGTGTGTTTTAATATAATAGAACATGTAAGTTTATCCTTTTCAGAAACTTTGCTACAAGTATTTCTGATTATTCTATACTTTATAGGAAAAAATGAGAGAAAAGATCTTCACCCCCTTGACTGTTGAGAGTGCAGTTGATGCCAGGTAAAAAACAACAACAATGCATTTCCACATGCTATATTTCACTTAGACATAAACGGTGTAACCATGGCTTTTGTACGTGTCAAGCAGAAGAAAAGCAGGCTCGGCATCTGCTTTCAAGCACTTTGAAGCTCTCAGCTTCCTCCTGGAAAGTTTACCGGTTTTCCCTCTCATCTTGTTTGTTTTTTGGTTTTGTCTACCTAGTCATTTTCAAAGTTTGGCCTTGTAAGCTGTTATCCTCTAACGCTAGTATTTCACACCCTACAAACTCCTGAAAAGTATTTCAGATGAGTCTATCATGCTCTCAGTGTCCGGTGGACGCAGAAAATGATTGACAGGCAGAACTCCCTTTACAAGCCTTCTGATTGGCTAAATCTGACTGCAGCCCATTTTATTTGACTATTTACATAGAGCTGTCACAGATATCGTTGTGATATGACATTTATGTCAGTTATATTTTTCAGCAAACAGGATCATTTTCTGCATAAAATTTCTGTGACAAGGCACACTTCCTAGAATTGAATAATAATAAAAAAGGAAGTTAGAGCAAAGTTAGGGTTTAATAAAAAATAAAGGTGTAATGAATTAAAGACTATGAAGAAATAAGAAATATGGAATTGAAAAACAAAGAGAGTAATGAACATTCATGTGAAGTAGTTTTAGCATTAGTGTCATGAAATGTTCCAGGCAGACATTCAGAGAGCTTCATCCTTATAGATGAACTGGAAAATCTGCATATTGTGATTCATATTATAATTCAGATATTATTGTCTTACTACTGAGCACTAAAGTAATCAAATTATGGTAATTTTCCCTCTCAAACAACAGAGATGCTGTTGCCAAGATCCTGTATTCCCTTCTGTTCACCTGGCTAACAGACAGAATAAATTAGCAGGTTTATCACTTTCTATCTCCATCCTTGATATCTATGGATTTGATGACCCCCAGTGAAAGGGTTTGCTAATACTCTACACTGCTGTAAAATTTGGATTTCGTTCGACTGAATCTTTTTTGTGCTTTGTAGGACCTTACCTTCAACAGCTTTGCATAAATTATGCAAATTAGTACCTTAAGTTATTTTTTAACAGGGTCATTTTCAAAGAAGAACACGTAAGCTGTCTTTATTCACTCTAATCCTCTGAGAACTGTAGATGAGTAAATTGCCTGTGGCACGCATCTGAAAAATGATTTTCTTTTGAATATCCAAGGATGAATATAACAGAGAGTAAATCAGCTGGGAAGAGGTGCCTTTCTCTGACAACCAGGCCTGCATTGACCTCACTGCAGCAAAGCCACATGGGATACTCCGATCTTCAGTGTTCTTGTTAGTGTTTATCTATTCATCGCTACTAGTCTGCATCCTTTGCATTTTAATTAACCTCCTTTTGAATGAATTTCCTCTAGGCTACAGATCATACCTTCCTTCAGAAATGCCACTATCACCATGACAACAATCCACTGTATTCCATGCCAAAGATGCCTCTCTCTGAATTTACTATCAAGCATTATGCTGGGAAAATCGCTTATCAGGTGCATATAAACTACTTACATTTGAACTATCAAATATTTGAATTATTCCCTAATAAAGTATTAGTGGAGGAATGGTCTGAACCTTCTGTGATGCTTCACAGGTTCATAAATTTCTGGATAAGAATTACGATCAAGTTCGCCAGGATGTTCTTGACTTTTTTATTCAGAGCAAAAACAAGGTAAGAGAAATTTTTCATTTGCTATGAATTAAATGACCCTAATAAACTGAACCTTATTTTACTCTGGTTTTAGATGGTTGCACATCTCTTTATGAGCTATGCTGAGACTCTCAACCAACAGAAATCCCATGCTGGGAAGAACAGCACAGTAACGCTGCGACATCAGGCCTCAACGGTGGAGGCCAAGTTCCAACTATCCCTCATGGAGCTCATTGAAAAGATGGATAGGTAGACCACCTAAAGTGTGCATTATGCTGTCTACATGAATCTCTTGTTGACTTTGATTGGCTTCAGATCCATGTACGTTATTTATCACCAAGTACTTTCTTCTAATTTGTACTAACAGAGCCAACCCATATTTTGTGAGGTGCATTAAGCCAAACCAAAACAAGGTAAGGAACAGGAGTCACTGGGTTCAGAAGTATTAATAAGCTATTTGCATCTTGGCTGGAATTGAAATTGATTAAGAGAGTGTGTATAAGACCGCAGGAGCCTGGTGTGTTTGACATGGAGCTGGACAGGGCCAAACTTAACTATTCTGGGATTTTGGAAACAATTCGAATCAGGAGTGAGGGCTATCCGATCAGAATGCCGTTTGATGTCTTCCTTTTCAGGTAAGAGCTAGAAGTGTCAAACTAAGAAGAGGCAATTTAAAGGCTCAAATTTAATTAATTATTCAATTATTTGGTTGTATTAAGATACAAGTCCCTGCTAGGCCTCAAACAGCTGCCTCGTGCCAATGGTGAAAACTGTTTCATCATGTTGAGGAAGCTTGGTCCTGTTAGACCAGGAGTATTTCAAGTCGGTGTCAGCAAGGGGAGCATGATTATTAGTAACAGATTTTTAACAATAACCTATAAAACTTTCAACACAGACATATTATGAGCACGAGATTGTTATGTGAAGAAATGTGTCTCTGTTGTAGCCATAAGTCAGTGTGATTTCAACTTTTTAGCATTGTTATTTCTCTCATTTTGTAGATCTTGATGTGTATGGGTGGCCCACATTTAAATGGTGCTCAGGAGAATTTATTTGGAAACTACATCATCCAGAAGGGGCTTACCAACCCTGGCTTGCGGGATGAAATCTTATGTCAAATTGCCAATCAGGTTTGGAGAAACACCAATCCAGATAACTCGGAGAGAGGCTGGCTGCTGTTGCTGCTATAGCCTGCCTTAGAGCATTTGCACCATCAGCCAAAATGGAGAAATACCTTCTGAAGTAAGCAACACACCAATATTTACATTGATTATGTCACAAACTACATTTGAGCCTTCATTATGTTTTGGCTTTTACATGCATTAGGTTTGTCTCAGATCATGCCTATAATGGTTGCAAAGCTGTTGGCCAACACAAGCTCATTCAAGCCATGCAGAAGTCCCCGTTTGGACCAGAGGCTGCGAGGACTTACCCATTGTCCCTTCTGGAATGAACAGCCAATAGGAAGAAAGCAAACATGGTTTTGCAAGTGCACTGTTTTGATGGTATGTGTCAGTTTCACTTGCACTGTTTGAGTTTCTGCAACCTTGAATCTGTGTTGGCCAGTTAAGACTCTTAGGGTAGGTTGCATAATAAAAATTAGTCAAGGTGTAATTCAGTTGCATTTAACTTTAAACCTTAACTAAATTTTAAGTCTTGTTGCACCATTACTCTAAATTTCATTTTAATTAAAGTTTAAGTAAAATAACACCTTGATTAACAAATCCTTGATTACCTCTTATTTCTGCCTAATTTAGTCTTTATTGGTGCAACCTACCCTCAGTTTTTACTCTTCATACACACATTTCAGCACTAACCCTTGCTGGAAAACAACAATTGTAACCAGCCTAAGATGGTTGTGTGGTTTTATCTGGTGTTACAGTCTGGTCATAGCTGATTACAGTAGCAGGCTGTTTTTAGATTGGTTTTGACCACTACTTTAGCTGGCCAGGTTGGAAGACAAGCTGACCAATCAGCTAAAACCAGCTGAAACCAGAATATTCTGAGATACCCTTGTTTGGAATGAAAGAGATATGCACACTTATATAAGACAAACTCAACGGATAGCTTACAAAACAGTTAAATAAAGCCCTGAAAGGCTCTTCTATCATCGTAATCTCCTAAATCAGCCAGGCAGGTTTCTTTGTTTCTTAAAACCCTCTGGAGACAATTGTGTAAAGCGCATCTATATCAAGTGTTAAATGATCTGTAGTGCTATACAGAATAGGAACAGACATTTGTGTGTAGTCTTCACTCATTCATGCCTGTCAAACCACAGCTGTTAAAAGTCATGTTCTATTGACAGGGACATCTTTCCTTTGCCCTGTGCACTCCTGGACGAGTGGGGAGGAGTTGGCTGGAGATATTCTACAGCATAGGTACACAATCATACACAAATTATCCTTACTATATTCCTTCTTTTGTTCCAACCATTGTTCTCTCGAATGTAAGCCAACACACCTTTTGATTTAGCTCATTTTCAGCCAGTGTAGGTGTTGTAATGTTACCATCTATTCATCACAAGGAGCTTTTTATATGCTGTATGACATGTCATTAGTGTATGGCTCTTTCTTTTGGACATGTTGGGATACGTACAGTCTATAATGAGGCCTTCATTAACTCTGCCATCTGTAATTTGCCTGAAATTAATAGTCTCATTAATTGGATCCGCAGGGGTGTGACGGAGGCCTGGAAGGGGTGTTCTGTTATCATGAAGGAGCGCGGACAGTGGGCGGAGCTCGCAGGGCATGATTATGTAATGGACTTGATCGCAGACATGGAACTGATGAGAAATTTTCCCAAGCAAAAGTCCTACTTCATCATCTCTGCTGAGAGTCCCACCAGAACTGTATCTACATGATAGTCTTGCATGATTATTGTAGTTTCATTTACACCAGAAATGGGTTATGTACTCTAATATCATGCATGATCATAAATATGAATTATATTTTAATAGATCTGTGTTGCATGTAATTTAAAAGTGAGTTAAATGTGAATGTGTCATTACTGTGGCATTAGTGGCTCCAAACTAATGACTAACAGTGCTTGAAAATGTTGTTTAGTTCTACTAGCAGCACAAAAATTACAGACTTCACCTATAAGGCACAAAAAGTGAATATTTATACTATAAATATATATATTTTTTTTATAAATCTGGGATTTTATAATGACAACTAGTGGGTGACATCTAGATTTTCAGTTACAGATGCCATTTTCAAAGTCATAAGTGATTAATTCCCCTAGTAATATTGTCTAATAACAGGGAGCATGTTGGGATAAGGTGAATATTAGTCATAGCTCAGTATCATGTGGTCCTAATATATTGTCTGTGTGCTCTCTGTGATGCAACCTGCTCCATGTATAATTAAACAGCTTTGTACTGTATATGCCTCTGATCTAATGTACATCATTTTAAATATACAATAAAAAAAAATTATCATTACTTTTTAATGAGCAAAAAATACATTGTTAATTTTTAAAGTATAGTTATAGGCTAAGTATATTTTTGCAGTGTTATTGGATTGTTATCTAATATTTTGTCCTCAATATGAACTTTGAAAGGGGTCTGTTTGGAAGTGGATTTGATTCTGATGATGACAGCTCACTTCTGCTCCCTCAGACAATGTCAAGCTCCAGTCTGCCATATTCAGATGGATATTACAGCCACGGTCAGCCGTTTTTTCTTTTTTGTTTTTTTCTTTTGCTAGTTTTTAAGCTGTTTTTATGTATTCCGTACAAAGCAAATTGTATGATTCCTGTGTTTTTTCCCACTACCTGTAAAAAAAATAAAAATAAAATCAGACTTAAGTAAGGCACAAACTCACAAAGGTATGGACAGATATCTCGACAGCCTGTTTGACCCAGTTTTGTCTGATGGTAATGGGGTAAGTGTTTCTTGTTCATTTATGCCTAATTCAGATAAGTGTTAATGTAATAAAAGCAATATCATTTGGAGGTTAAATGCAACTATTTATGGAAAGAAGCTTAAAAATATAACAAGATTTCATGAATTACAAACAACTTGCCACTTGATCCTCATGGAGTAAGTGATTGAGTGTATCAAATGTGCTCTATGGGTGCCAGGTCCCCTGCACTGGGTGTGATTAAGTTACCAGTTTACCGTATTTCTCACAGCATTGAGTGACTTTATTTTTTTGCTATTAGCTTTGTCATTCTGAGATAATATCTGGTGTTTATAAACAGATATAGAGATATGGCAGTGGGATTTTTGTCTTTTTTTTTTTTTTTTGGCAATCATACAAAAAATTTGATTGAGGGCACTTGTAAAAAATTAAGCATGAGAATTTTTCAGTCAAAAAGGACAAGTTGTTTTAAAGTTATGATTTTTTGCTAACTTAAAGATCCTAGACTGGTTATGAAAACCAGACTCTTGTGGTCTAGGCCAGCATGGTTCTGTCTCAACTGCGCTAGTAAATGGTATAGGTATACTCTCCTCTTAGAGAGTATAAGGTACTCCCATGGAGAGATTGATTTCTCGTATGACTGAGCTGGGATCGGTTCAGCCCAGAGTTGAGAGCCTTTTTTGCTTTGCCTTATTTCTTCTGCAGGATTTTGAGAAGTCATCCAGCATGTCCAGCCGTATGAAGGGAGCTGGTGGGATTGGAGGGCAGGATGGTGACATAGAGAAGCCCCTCTCCAGCAGGCCTTATCCCCCCGGACTGCAGCCTGGTGGTGAGCTCTGCATCTCTTCTCTTTCTGCTCTGTCCTTACCACACATCAATTATGCAATTACCCTAGGGTCAATTGGTACCTGAAAGCAATCAATTGCCGGATAAACATTCAGACTGGCAAATTATGTAAACTGCACATTTGCAAATGCTTTGCATGAAAAATGATCAATGTACCATTTAATGCTTTGGTGATTTTAAGTGGCTGTGACTTTTGGTGATTGGTGTTCCATGGGTCATTCTACAAAATGGGTGCCATTTGTGTTCCTTATACGTATGTGTAAAAACACTTAACAATAAATAGCTTATGGCAACTTTTCTACTTTTTTTTAATTTAACAAGAATGCAGAAACATTATTTTAATTTAATTTTTTGTAAACAGTATGTATATATTATTGTAATTAAGTTGGCTTGAGAAAGCCAACTTACTGATCTACTATTTAAACTTATTAAGTTGGCTTGAGAAAGCCAACTTACTGATCTAATAATTAAAACTCATTAAGTTGGCTTGAGAAAGCCAACTTACTGATCTACTATTTAAACTTATTATTATTAAGTTGGCTTGAGAAAGCCAACTTACTGATCTACTATTTAAACTTATTATTATTATTATTATTCTTCTGAGACTAAAATTATCAACTCTAACTCCTCCTAGAGCTTTAACTCTACAGACTCCAAACTCAGTCCAGCTCTTCAGACTGATCTCGCCGGGTGTGCTATATCTTTTCTAACTGATCAGACTTATGGTTTTCATAAAAATGAAGATTAAAAATCATAAAAATCCCATAGACTTTCATTGACGGAATGTTCAGATGAGCCAAGCTCCAACTGTCAAAATTCAAATCTAAACAAACTGAAGCCCATTATACTCAATCAAGCTTCGCTTCTATGTACTTATTTCTAATCCATTTAAACTCATTCAAACTCATCTATCTAATATTTCTAATCTATCTCTATCTATCTATATATCTATCTATCTATCTATCTATCTATCTATCTATCTATCTATCTATCTATCTATCTATCTATCTATCTATCTATCATCTGACTATTTCTATTTATCTATCTTAATCATGCTAGCGACATGCTAGTCACTTGCTAATCAAGCTTACAACATGCTAGAATCATGCTAACCACATGCTAGTCACTTGCTAATCATGCTAGCAACATGCTAGTAACTTGCTAATCATGCTAGTGACATGCTAGTCACTTGCTAATCATGCTAAAAAACATGCTAGCGACATGCTAGTCACTTGCTAATCATGCTAGAAAACATGCTAGAAACATGCTAGTCACTCGCTAATCATGCTAAAAACAAGCTAAAAACATGCTAGTCACTTGCTAATCATGCTAGCGAACATGCTAGTCACATGCTAATCATGCTATCAAACTTGCTAGTGACATGCTAGTCACTCGCTAATCATGCTTGCAAAAACATGCTAGCGACATGCTAGTCACTCGCTAATCATGCTAAAAACATGCTAGCGACATGCTAGTCACTCGCTAATCATGCTAAAAACATGCTAGCGACATGCTATTCACTCGCTAATCATGCTAAAAACATGCTAGCGACATGCTAGTCACTCGCTAATCATGCTAAAAACATGCTAGCGAAATGCTAGTCATTCGCTAAAAAAACATGCTAAACAACATGCTAATCGACATGCTAGTCACTCGCTAATCATGCTAAAAACATGCTAGTGACATGCTAGTCACTTGCTAATCATGCTAGAAACATGCTAGCGACATGCTAGTCACTTGCTAATCATGCTAGTGACATGCTAGTCACTTGCTAATCATGCTAGAAACATGATAGCGACATGCTAGTCACTCGCTAATCATGCTAAAAACATGCTAGCGACATGCTAGTCACTCGCTAATCTAGCTAAACATGCTAAAAACATGCTAGCAACATGCTAGTCACATCGCTAATCATGCTGCTAAAAAACATGCTAGTGACATGCTAGTCACTCGCTAATCATGCTAAAAACATGCTAGCGACATGCTAGTCACTCGCTAATCATGCTAGAAACATGCTAGCGACATGCTAGTCAACTCTAATAATGCATGCTAATGCTAAAAACATGAAACATGCTAGTCACTTGCTAATCATGCTAAAAACATGCTAGCGACATGCTAGTCACTCGCTAATCATGCTAGAAACATGCTAGCGACATGCTAGTCACTTGCTAATCATGCTAGAAACATGCTAGCGACATGCTAGTCACTCGCTAATCATGCTAAATACATGCTAGTGACATGCTAGTAACTTGCTAATCATGCTAGAAACATGCTAGTAACTAGTGCTAATCATGCTAAAAACATGCTAGTCACTTGCTAATCAAGCTTCTTAAACTTTTAAACTTTTGAAACTTCAAACTTTTGAACTTCTTAAACTTTTCAAACTTTTTCAAACTTTTTTTTTCAAACTTTCCAAAAACTTTTCAAACTTTCTGTTCAGGCTTTCTCAAGCCAACTTAAAGTTTGTCTTGACGAACTTTTTTATCTAGTTATTATTATTCTTCCAAAACTAAAATTATCAACTCTAACTCCTCCTAGAGCTTTAACTCTACAGACTCCAAACTCAGCCCAGCTCTTCAGACTGATCTCGCCGGGTGTGCTATATCTTTTCTAACTGATCAGACTTATGGTTTTCATAAAAATGAAGATTAAAAATCATAAAAATCCCATAGACTTTCATTGACGGAATGTTCAGATGAGCCAAGCTCCAACTGTCAAAATTCAAATCTAAACAAACTGAAGCCCATTATACTCAATCAAGCTTCGCTTCTATGTACTATTTCTAATCCATTTAAACTCATTCAAACTCATCTATCTAATATTTCTAATCTGTCTATCTATCTATCTATCTATCTATCTATCTATCTATCTATCTATCTATCTATCTATCTATCTATCTATCTATCTATCTATCTATCTATCTATCTATCTATCTATCGATCTATCATCTGACTATTTCTATTTATCTATCTTAATCATGCTAGCGACCTGCTAGTCACTTGCTAATCATGCTTACAACATGCTAGAATCATGCTAACCACATGCTAGTCACTTGCTAATCATGCTAGCAACATGCTAGTAACTTGCTAATCATGCTAGTGACATGCTAGTCACTTGCTAATCATGATATAAAACATGCTAGCGACATGCTAGTCACTTGCTAATCATGCTAGAAACATGCTAGCAACATGCTAATCACTGCTAAAATCATGCTAGTGACACATGCTAGTCACTTGCTAATCATGCTTGCTAAACATGCTAGCGACATGCTAGTCACTCGCTAATCATGCTAAAAACATGCTAGCGACATGCTAGTCACTCGCTAATCATGCTAAAACATGCTAGTGACATGCTAGTCACTCGCTAATCATGTTAAAAACATGCTAGCGACATGCTAGCAATCATGACATGCTAGTGCTAGTGAGTCACTCGCTAATCATGCTAAAAAACATGCTAGCAACATGCTAGTCACTTGCTAATCATGCTAAAAAACATGCTAGCGACATGCTAGTCACTCGCTAATCATGCTAAAACATGCTAGCGACATGCTAGTCACTCGCTAATCATGCTAGAAACATGCTAGCAACATGCTAGTCAATTGCTAATCATGCTAGTGACATGCTAGCGACATGCTAGTCAATCGCTAATCATGCTAGAAACATGCTAGCGACATGCTAGTCACTCGCTAAATCATGCTAAAAACATGCTAGGGCTAGCTACATGCTAGTCACTCGCTAATCATGCTAAAAACATGCTAGCAACATGCTAGTCACTCGCTAATCATGCTAAAAACATGCTAGTGACATGCTAGTCACTTGCTAATCATGCTAAAAACATGCTAGCGACATGCTAGTCACTCGCTAATCATGCTAAAAACATGCTAGCGACATGCTAGTCACTCGCTAATCATGCTAGAAACATGCTAGCGACATGCTAGTAACTTGCTAATCATGCTAGTGACATGCTAGCCACTTGCTAATCATGCTAGAAACATGCTAGCGACATGCTAGTCAATCGCTAATCATGCTAAAAACATGCTAGTCACTTGCTAATCATGCTAAAAAACATGCTAGCGACATGCTAGTCACTTGCTAATCATGCTAAAAAACATGCTAGCGACATGCTAGTCACTCGCTAATCATGCTAAAAACATGCTAGCGACATGCTAGTCACTTGCTAATCATGCTAGAAACATGCTAGTCACTTGCTAATCATGCTAAAAACATGCTAGCGACATGCTAGTCACTTGCTAATCATGCTAGAAACATGCTAGCGACATGCTAGTCACTTGCTAATCATGCTAAAAAACATGCTAGTCACATGCTAGTCATGCTAAAACATGCTAACGGCATGCATGCTCACACTCGCTAATCATGCTAAAAACATGCTAGTCACTTGCTAATCATGCTAAAAACATGCTAGCGACATGCTAGTCACTTGCTAATCATGCTAGAAACATGCTCGCGACATGCTAGTCACTCGCTAATAATGCTAAAAAACATGCTAGTGACATGCTAGTCACAATAATCATGCTAGAAAACATGCTAGCGACATGCTAGTCAACTTGCTAATCATGCTAGAAACATGCTAGTAACTCGCTAATCATGCTAGAAACATGCTAGTAACTTGCTTATTAAACTTCTTAAACTAATCAAACTTTGCAAACTTCAAACTTTTGAAACTTCAAAACTTTTAAACTTTTAAACTTTTCAAACTTTTCAAACTTTCTAAAAAAAAAAAACTTTCTGTTCAGGCTTTCTCAAGCCAACTTAAAGTTTGTCTTGACGAACTTTTTTATATTATTATAGTATTATTATTATTCTTTCTGAGACTAAAATTATCAACTCTAACTCCTCCTAGAGCTTTAACTCTACAGACTCCAAACTCAGCCCAGCTCTTCAGACTGATCTCGCCGGGTGTGCTATATCTTTTCTAACTGATCAGACTTATGATTTTCATAAAAATGAATATTAAAAATCATAAAAATCCCATAGACTTTCATTGAAAAAGCCTCTGCTCAGATGAACATTCCGTAAATTCCAACTGTCAAAAATTCAAATCTAAACAAACTGAAGCCCATTATACTCAATCAGACTTTGCTTCTATGTATCTATCTATCTATCTATCTATCTATCTATCTTATCTATCTAATATTTCTGACTATATCTCTCTATCTATCTATCTATCTATCTATCTATCTATCTATCTATCTATCTATCTATCTATCTATCTATCTATCTATCTATCTATGCTCTGACTATTTCTATCTATCTATCTATCATGCTAGCGACATGCTAGTCATTGCTAATCATGCTATCTGCTAGAATCATGCTATCTATGCTAATCATGCTAATTTCATGCTAGCAACATGCTAGTCAACTCTATAATCATGGTAAATCTGCAACATGCTAGTCATCTATCTATCTATGCTAATCATGCTAGTAACTTTGCTAATCATGCTAGTGCTGCTAGTAACTTGCTAATCTATGCTGCTAGTGACATGCTAGTCACTTGCTAATCATGCTAGAAACATGCTAGCGACATGCTAGTCACTTGCTAATCATGCTAGAAACATGCTAGCGACATGCTAGTCACTTGCTATCATGCTAGAAAACATGCTAGCGACTTGCTAGTCTATATCTATAAAAACATGCTAGCGACATGCTAGTCACTGCTAATCATGCTAGAAACATGCTAGCGACATGCTAGTAACATGCTAATCATGCTAGAAACATGCTAGCAACATGCTAGTCACTTGCTAATCATGCTAGTGACATGCTAGTCACTTGCTAATCATGCTAGAAACATGCTAGCGACATGCTAGTCACTCACTAATCATGCTAAAAACATGCTAGCGACATGCTAGTCACTTGCTAATCATGCTAGAAACATGCTAGCGACATGCTAGTCAAATGCTAATCATGCTAGAAACATGCTAGCGACATGCTAGTCACTTGCTAATCATGCTAAAAACATGCTAGTTACGACATGCTAATCATGTAGAAACATGCTAAAAATGCTAGTATGCTAGAGCGACATGCTAGTCACTGCTAATCAAACTATGCTAGCGACATGCTAGTCACTCACTAATCATGCTAAAAACATGCTACCGACATGCTAGTCACTTGCTAATCATGCTAGAAAACATGCTAGCGACATGCTAGTCACGCGCTAATCATGCTAAAAGACATGCTAGTCACTCGCTAATCATGCTAAAAACATGCTAGCGACATGCTAGTCACTTGCTAAATCATGCTACAAACATGCTAGCGACATGCTAGTCACTTGCTAATCATGCTAGAAACATGCTAGCAACATGCTAGTCAAATCGCTAATCATGCTAAAAACATGCTAGTCACTTGCTAATCATGCTAAAAACATGCTAGCGACATGCTAGTCACTTGCTAATCATGCTAGAAAATGCTAAAAACATGCTAGTCACTTGCTAATCATGCTAAAAAACATGCTAGCGTCACATGCTAGTCACTTCGCTAATCATGCTAAAACATGCTAAGTCAAATGCTAGATACATGCTAGTCACTCGCTAATCATGCTAGAAACATGCTATCGACATGCTAGTAACTTGCTAATCATGCTAGTGACATGCTAGTTACTTGCTAATCATGCTAGAAACATGCTAGCGACATGCTAGTCACTTGCTAATCATGCTAGAAACATGCTAACGACATGCTAGTCACTCGCTAATCATGCTAAAAACATGCTAACGACATGCTAGTCACTCGTTAATCATGCTAAAAACATGCTAGTGACATGCTAGTCACTCGCTAATCATGCTAGAAACATGCTAGCTAACATTACTATTCATGCTAAAACATGCTAGTGACATGCTAGTCACTTGCTAATCATGCTAGAAACATGCTAGCAACATGCTAGTCACTCGCTAATCATGCTAAAAACATGCTAGCGACATGCTAGTCACTCGCTAATCATGCAAAAACATGCTAGCGACATGCTAGTCAGTCGCTAATCATGCTAAAAACATGCTAGCGACATGCTAGTCACTCGCTAATCATGGTAGAAACATGCTAACGACATGCTAGTAACTTGCTAATCATGCTAGTGACATGCTAGTCACTTGCTAATCATGCTAGAAACATGCTAGTGACATGCTAGTAACTCGCTAATCATGCTAAAAACATGCTAGCGACATGCTAGTCACTCACTAATCATGCTAAAAACATGCTAGCGACATGCTAGTCACTTGCTACTCATGCTACAAAAAATGCTAGCGACATGCTAGTCACTTGCTAATCATGCTAGTCAACATGCTAGTATCATTCTAGAAACATGCTAGCGACATGCTAGTAAATCGCTAATCATGCTAAACACATGCTAAACACATGCTAGTCACTTGCTAATCATGCTAAAAACATGCTAGCGACATGCTAGTCAATCGCTAATCATGCCAAAAACATGCTAGTGACATGCTAGTCACTCGCAAATCAGTGCTAAAAACATGCTAGCGACATGCTAGTCACTCGCTAATCATGCTAAAAACATGCTAGCGACATGCTAGTCACTCGCTAATCATGCTAGAAACATGCTAGCGACATGCTAGTCACTCGCTAATCATGCTAAAATCATGCTAGCGACATGCTAGTCACTCGCTAATCATGCTAGAAACATGCTAGCGACATGCTAATAACTTGCTAATCATGCTAGCGACATGCTAGTCACTTGCTAATCATGATAGAAAACATGCTAGTGACATGCTAGTCACTCGCTAATCATGCTAGAAACATGCTAGCGACATGCTAGTCACTTGCTAATCTTGCTAGAAACATGCTAGCGACATGCTAGTCAATCTAATCATGCTCATGCTAGCGACACATGCTAGTCACTTGCTAATCATGCTAAAAACATGCTAGCGACATGCTAGTCACTTGCTAATCATGCTAGAAACATGCTAGCGACATGCTAGTCACTCGCTAATCATGCTAAAAAACATGCTAGTGACATGCTAGTCAACTTGCTAATCATGCTAGAAACATGCTAGTAACTTGCTAATCATGCTAATGACATGCTAGTCACTTGCTTTATTAAACTAAAACTTTTCTAAACTTTTCATGCTAGTCTAAACTTTTAAACTTGCTCAAACTTTCTAGTCAGGCTTTTCAAACCAACTTAAAGTTTGTCTTGAAACTTTTTTTATCTAGTTAAGTTGGCTTGAGAAAGCCAAACTTACTGATCTACTATTTAAACTTTAATTAAAGTTGGCTTGAGAAAGCCAACTTACTGTCTTGTCTTTACTTATTATTATTATTATTAATCTTCTTAGACTAAAACTTTTTATCAACTCTAACTCTAACTCCTAGAGCTTTAACTCTACAGACTCCAAACTCAGCCCAGCTCTTCAGACTGATCTCGCCGGGTGTGCTATATCTTTTCTAACTGATCAGACTTATGGTTTTCATAAAAATGAAGATTCAAAATCATAAAAATCCCATTGACTTTCATTGACGGAATGTTCAGATGAGCCAAGCTCCAACTGTCAAAATTCCAAATCTAAAACAAACACGCTAGCCATCTACTCAATCAAGCTTCGCTTCTATGTACTATTTCTAATCCATTTAAAACATCAAACTCATCTATCTAATATTGCTAATCTATCTATCTAACTATTTATCTATCTATCTATCTATCTATCTATCTATCTAAGGCTATTGGCTATCTATCATGCTAGGTCTATGCTATATCACTATCTATTATAGAAAATATCATGCTATCTATCACGATTATAATTTATGCTGCTACATCATGCTAGCGACATGCTAGTCACTTGCTAATCATGCTATCATGAAGCTAAATCATGCTAACACATGCTAGTCACTTGCTAATCATGCTAGCAACATGCTAGTCATTCGCTAATCATGCTAATTCATGCTATCATAAAATGTAAATCATGCTAAAACATACATGCTAGCGACATGCTAGTCACTTGCTAATCATGCTAGCAACATGCTAGCAACATGCTAGTCATATCTGCTAATCATACATGCTAGCGACATATACCCACTGCTAATCATGCTAGAACACATGCTAGCGACATGCTAGTCACTTGCTATCATGCTACAAAAAACATGCTAGTGACATGCTAGTCATGCTAATACATGCTAAAAACACATGCTAGTCACTTGCTAATCATGCTAGAAACATGCTAGCGACATGCTAGTCACTCGCTAATCATGCTAAATCATGCTAAAAACATGCTAGTTCACTATAATCATGCTCTAAACATGCTAGCCCGACATGCTATTCATCGCTAATGATTTGCTAGCGACATGCTAGTCACTTGCTATCATCATGCTAGAAAAACATGCTAGCGACATGCTAGTCACTTGCTAATCATGCTAAAAACTGCTAGCGACATGCTAGTCACTTGCTAATAATGCTAGAATATGCTAGCGACATGCTCATGCTACCATGCTAGATTTCCTATGCTAATCATGCTAGTGACATGCTAGTACTTGCTATTTAGATTGCTAAGCATGCTAATGCTAGTCACTTGCTAATCATGCTAGGGAACATGCTAGTCACATGCTAATCATGCTAGGGCAATGCGGAACCATGCCATCCCAGCTGCAATGCTAGTCACTTGCTAATCATGCTAGGAAACATGCTAGCGACATGCTAGTCACTTTCTAATCATGCTAAAACATGCTAGTGACATGCTAGTCACTATAAATGCTAAAACTGCTAACTGCTAGTAACTTGCTAATGCTATCTACACTCTATCCTTGCTTGTCATGCTGAAATAATTCTATTGCTAATCTATCATCTCTAATCTGCTAAAACATGCTATTCACTTGCTTTATCCCTGAAAACATGCAGCGACATGCTAGTCACTTTGCTAATCTTTGCTAAACATGCTAGCGACATGCTAGTCAGTCGCTAATCATGCTAAAAATTACAGTGACTGCTAGAACTAATCATGCTAGAAACATGCTAAATTGCTCTTTGCTAGCAATGTCTAGTAATCCCTAAAAATCATGCTAGCTGACATGACTGCATCATGCTTCGCTATATAGGGCACTCTAATCTAATTATTATGCACATGCTAGAAACTGCATGCTATTCTGGTAATCATGCTATCATGCTAAATGCTAAACATGCTACCCTCACAAACATTGCAATCATGGCTTAAAACACTTTCTGTTCTAACTATCTAGTCTACTAGCAATGTAGCTAACAGACTAATGCAGGCGCAGTACGTGATGGCTGGCTTCTTAATCATGTTTAACAATAATTATCAAGTAGAAACTTTTCTAATCATGTTATTCATATAATAATCTATGCTAGCGACATGGCTAGTCCCATGCTACGCTTGCTATTACATGCTAGCGACATGCTAGTCAGCGCATCTAAACTCATTCTAACGACATCCACTCTAGTGACTCGCTAGCACTTGCTAATCTATGCTAGCGACATGCTAGTCACTTGCTAATATGCTAACAACATGCTAATCATGCCTAGGTCACTCTATCATGCTAGCGACATGCTATCACTAAACTCATGCTAAAACATGCTAGTCTCATGCTGCTATCATGCTAATCATGCTATCTATATATCAATCATGCTAATCATGCTAGTGACATGCTAGTCACTTGCTAATCATGCTAAAACAACATGCTAGTGACATGCTAGTCACTTGCTAATCATGCTAGCTAATCATGCTAGCGACATGCTAGTCACTTGCTAATCATGCTGCAAACATGCTAACCACATGCTAATTATGCTAGCAACATGCTAATCATGCTAGTGACATGCTAGTCACTTGCTAATCATGCTAGTGACATGCTAGTCACTTGCTAATCATGCTAGAAACATGCTAGCGACATGCTAGTCACTCGCTAATCATGCTAAAAAAAATGCTAGCGACATGCTAGTCACTTGCTAATCATGCTAGTAAACATGCTAGCGACATGCTAGTCACTCGCTAATCATGCTAGAAACATGCTAGCGACATGCTAGTCACTCGGCTAATCATGCTAAAAACATGCTAGCGACATGCTAGTCACTCGCTAATCATGCTAGAAACATGCTAGCGACATGCTAGTCACTCGCTAATCATGCTAAAAACATGCTAGCGACATGCTAGTCACTCGCTAATCATGCTAAAAACATGATAGTGACATGCTAGTCTCTGCTAATCATGCTAAAACATGCTAGCGACATGCTAGTCACTCGCTAATCATGCTAAAAACATGCTAGTGACATGCTAGTCTCTTGCTAATCATGCTAGAAACCATGCTAGCGACATGCTAGTCACTCGCTAATCATGCTAAAAACATGCTAGCTAAACATGCTAGTCACTTGCTAATAATGCTAAAAACATGCTAGCGACATGCTAGTCACTTGCTAATCATGCTAGAAACGTGCTAGCGACATGCTAGTAACTTGCTAATAATGCTAGTGACATGCTAGTCACTTGCCTAATCATGCTAGAAACATGCTAGCGACATGCTAGTCACTCGCTAATCATGCTAAAACCATGCTATTCACTTGCTAATCATGCTACATGAAAAACGACATGCTAGTCACTCGCTAATCATGCTAAAAACATGCTATTCACTTGCTAATCATGCTAAAAACATGCTAGCGACATTCTAGTCACTTGCTAATCAATCTATGCATGCTAGTGACATGCTAGTCACTCGCTAATCATGCTAAAAACATGCTAGTGACATGCTAGTCAATTGCTTATCATGCTAGCGACATGCTAGTAACTTGCTAATTATGCTAGCAACATTCTAGTAACTAGCTTATCATGCTAGAAACATGCTAGTAACTTTGCTAATCATGCTAATGACATGCTAGTCACTTGCTTTATTAAACTTCTTAAACTTTTCAAACTTTTCAAACTTTTCAAACTTTCTAAACTTTTCAAACTTTCTGTTCAGGCTTTCTCAAGCCAACTTAAAGTTTGTCTTGACGAACTTTTTTATCTAGTTATTATTATTCTTCTGAGACTAAAATTATCAACTCTAACTCCTCCTAGAGCTTTAACTCTACAGACTCCAAACTCAGCCCAGCTCTTCAGACTGATCTCGCCGGGTGTGCTATATCTTTTCTAACTGATCAGACTTATGGTTTTCATAAAAATGAAGATTAAAAATCATAAAAATCCCATAGACTTTCATTAACGGAATGTTCAGATGAGCCAAGCTCCAACTGTCAAAATTCAAATCTAAACAAACTGAAGCCCATTATACTCGATCAAGCTTCGCTTCTATGTACTATTTCTAATCCATTTAAACTCATTCAAACTCATCTATCTAATATTTCTAATCTATCTATCTATCTATCATCTGACTCTATCTATCTATCTATCTATCTATCTATCTATCTATCTATCTATCTATCTATCTATCTTCTGACTATTTCTATCTATCTATCTATCTATCTATCTATCATCTGACTATTTCTATTTATCTATCTTAATCATGCTAGCGACATGCTAGTCACTTGCAAATCATGCTAGCAACATGCTAGTAACTTGCTAATCATGCTAATCATGCTAGCAACATGCTAGTAACTTGCTAATCATGCTAGCAACATGCTAGTAACTTGCTAATCATACTAGGAACATGCTAGTAACATGTTAATCATGCTAGTGCACATGCTAGTCACATGCTAGCTAGACATGCTAGTAACTTGCTAATCATGCTAGCGACATGCTAGTCAACACTTGCTAATCATGCTAGTGACATGCTAGTCACTTGCTAGTCACTATGCATGCTAATCATGCTAAAACATGCTAGTGACATGCTAGTCACTGGCTAATCATGCTAAAAACATGCTAGCGACATGCTAGTCACTTGCTAATCATGCTAGAAACATGCTAGCGTCACATGCTAGTCAATCGCTAATCATGCTAAAAACATGCTAGTGACATGCTAGTCACTTGCTAATAATGCTAGTGACATGCTAGTCACTTGCTAATCATGCTAGAGACATGCTAGCGACATGCTAGTCACTCGCTAATCATGCTAAAAACATGCTAGCGACATGCTAGTCACTCGCTAATCATACTAAAAAACATGCTAGCAACATGCTAGTCACTTGCTAATCATGCTATAAACATGCTAGCGACATGCTAGTCACTCGCTAATCATGCTAAAAACATGCTAGTCACTCGCTATGCTAGTCATGCTAGCTAATCATGCTATGCTAAAACATGCTAGCGACATGCTAGTCACTCGCTAATCATGCTAGAAACATGCTAGCGACATGCTAGTCACTTGCTAATCATGCTAGTGACATGCTAGTCACTTGCTAGCTGCTAATCATGCTAATCATGCTAGTGACATGCTAGTCACTCGCTAATCATGCCAAAAAATTTGCTAGTGACATGCTAGTCACTTGCTAATCATGCTAAAAACATGCTAGCGACATGCTAGTCACTCGCTAATCATGCTAAAAAACATGCTAGCGACATGCTAGTAAAACGCTAAAATGCAATATGCTAGCGACATGCTAGTCACTTGCTAATCATGCTAGAAACATGCTAGCGACATGCTAGTAACCTCGCTAATCATGCTAATGACATGCTAGTCACTTGCTAATCATGCTAGAAACATGCTAACGGCATGCTAGTCACTCGCTAATCATGCTAAAAACATGCTAGTCACTTGCTAATAATGCTAAAAACATGCTAGCGACATGCTAGTCACTTGCTAATCAAGCTAGAAACATGCTAGCGACATGCTAGTCACTCGCTAATCATGCTAAAAACATGCTAGTGACATGCTAGTCAATTGCTAATCATGCTAGCGACATGCTAGTAACTTGCTAATTATGCTAGCAACATTCTAGTAACTAGCTTATCATGCTAGAAACATGCTAGTAACTTTGCTAATCATGCTAATTACATGCTAGTCACTTGCTTTATTAAACTTCTTAAACTTTTCAAACTTTTCAAACTTTTCAAACTTTCTAAACTTTTCAAACTTTCTGTTCAGGCTTTCTCAAGCCAACTTAAAGTTTGTCTTGACGAACTTTTTTATCTAGTTATTATTCTTCTGAGACTAAAATTATCAACTCTAACTCCTCCTAGAGCTTTAACTCTACAGACTCCAAACTCAGCCCAGCTCTTCAGACTGATCTCGCCGGGTGTGCTATATCTTTTCTAACTGATCAGACTTATGGTTTTCATAAAAATGAAGATTAAAAATCATAAAAATCCCATAGACTTTCATTAACGGAATGTTCAGATGAGCCAAGCTCCAACTGTCAAAATTCAAATCTAAACAAACTGAAGCCCATTATACTCAATCAAGCTTCACTTCTATGTACTATTTCTAATCCATTCAAACTCATTCAAACTCATCTATCTAATATTTCTATCTATCTATCTATCTATCTATCTATCTATCTATCTATCTATCTATCTATCTATCTATCTATCTATCTATCTATCTATCTATCTATCTATCTATCTATCTATCTATCTATCTATCTATCTGACTATCTATTCTATCTATCTATCTATCATCTATCATACGACATGCTATCTACTTGCTAATCATGCTTACAACATGCTAGAATCATGCTAGCGACATGCTAGTCACTTGCTAATCATGCTTACAACATGCTAGAATCATGCTAATCATGGTAACAACATGCTAGTCACATGTTAATCATGCTAGAAACATGCTAGCGACATGCTAGTAACTTGCTAATCATGCTAGTGACATGCTAGTCACTTGCTAATCATGCTAAAAACATGCTAGTGACATGCTAGTCACTTGCTAATCATGCTAGCTCATGCTATGCTAGCTGCTAGTCACTTGCTAATCATGCTAGAAACATGCTAGCGACATGCTAGTCACTTGCTAATCATGCTAAAAACATGCTAGCGACATGCTAGTCACTTGCTAATCATGCTATCATGCTAGTGACATGCTAGTCACTTGCTAATCATGCTAGAAAACATGCTAGCGACATGCTAGTCACTCGCTAATCATGCTAAAAACATGCTAGCGACATGCTAGTCACTCGCTAATCATGCTAAAAACATGCTAGCGACATGCTAGTCACTCGCTAATCATGCTAAAAAAACATGCTAGCGACATGCTAGTCACTCGCTAATCATGCTAAAAACATGCTAGCGACATGCTAGTCACTCGCTAATCATGCTAAAAACATGCTAGCGACATGCTAGTCACCCGCTAATCATGCTAGAAACATGCTAGCGACATGCTAGTCACTCGCTAATCATGCTAAAAACATGCTAGTGACATGCTAGTCACTTGCTAATCATGCTAGAAACATGCTAGCGACATGCTAGTCACTCGCTAATCATGCTAAAAACATGCTAGTCACATGCTAGTCACTGTAGCTAATCATGCTAAAAACATGCTAGTCACATGCTAGTCACTCATGCTAGTCATGCTAGTCACTGCTAATCATGCTAAAACATGCTAGTCACTGCTAGTCATGCTAATCATGCTAGTCACATGCTAAATCATGCTAAAAACATGCTAGTAACATGCTAGTCACTTGCTAATCATGCTAAAAACATGCTAGCGACATGCTAGTCACTTGCTAATCATGCTAGAAACATGCTAGCGACATGCTAGTCACTCTCTAATCATGGTAAAAACATGCTATTCACTTGCTAATCATGCTAGAAACATGCTAACGGCATGCTAGTCACTCGCTAATCATGCTAAAAACATGCTAGTCACTTGCTAATCATGCTAAAAAACATGCTAGCGACATGCTAGTCACTTGCTAATCATGCTAGAAACATGCTAGCAACATGCTAGTCACTCGCTAATCATGCTAAAAACATGCTAGTGACATGCTAGTAAATTGCTAATCATGCTAGCGACATGCTATTCACTTGCTAATTATGCTAGCAACATTCTAGTAACTAGCTTATCATGCTAGAAACATGCTAGTAACTTTGCTAATCATGCTAATGACATGCTAGTCACTTGCATACTTTTCAAACTTTCAAACTTTTCAAACTTTTCAAACTTTTCAAACTTTCTAAACTTTTCAAACTTTCTGTTCAGGCTTTCTCAAGCCAACTTAAAGTTTGTCTTGACGAACTTTTTTATCTAGTTATTATTATTCTTCTGAGACTAAAATTATCAACTCTAACTCCTCCTAGAGCTTTAACTCTACAGACTCCAAACTCAGCCCAGCTCTTCAGACTGATCTCGCCGGGTGTGCTATATCTTTTCTAACTGATCAGACTTATGGTTTTCATAAAAATTAAGATTAAAAATCATAAAAATCCCATAGACTTTCATTAACGGAATGTTCAGATGAGCCAAGCTCCAACTGTCAAAATTCAAATCTAAACAAACTGAAGCCCATTATACTCAATCAAGCTTCGCTTCTATGTACTATTTCTAATCCATTTAAACTCATTCAAACTCATCTATCTAATATTTCTAATCTATCTATCTATCTATCTATCTATCTATCTATTATCTGACTATCTATCTATCTTCTAATTGTTTCTATCTATCTATCATCTGACTATCTATCTTCTAATTGTTTCTATCTATCTATCTATCTATCTATCTATCTTCTAATTGTTTCTATCTATCTATCTATCTATCTATCTATCTAATCATGCTAGCGACATGCTAGTCACTTGCTAATCATGCTTACAACATGCTAGAACAATCCAAACAAAATTCAATCAACCTACAAAAACACTATAGACATGCTAGTAACTTGCTAATCATGCTAGTGACATACTCTAACAACATGCTAGTCACATGTTAATCATGCTAGAAACTCGCTAGCGACATGCTAGTAACTTGCTAATCATGCTAGTGACATGCTAGTCACTTGCTAATCATGGTCACTTGCTAATCATGCTAAAAAAACATGCTAGTGACATGCTAGTCACTTGCTAATCATGCTAAAAACATGCTAGCGACATGCTAGTCACTTGCTAATCATGCTAGAAACATGCTAGCGACATGCTAGTCACTCGCTAATCATGCTAGAAACATGCTATCGCTGCTAGTCACTTGCTAATCATGCTAGTGACATGCTAGTCACTTGCTAATCATGCTAAAAACATGGCTAGCGACATGCTAGTCACATTGCTAATCATGCTAAAAACATGCTAGCGACATGCTAGTCACTCGCTAATCATGCTAAAAACATGCTAGCGACATGCTAGTCACTCGCTAATCATGCTAAAAAACATGCTAGCGACATGCTAGTCACTCGCTAATCATGCTAAAAACATGCTAGCGACATGCTAGTCACTCGCTAATCATGCTAAAAACATGCTAGCGACATGCTAGTCACTCGCTAATCATGCTAAAAACATGCTAGCGACATGCTAGTCACTCGCTAATCATGCTAGAAAACATGCTAGTCACATGCTAGAAAACATGCTAGTGACATGCTAGTCACTCGCTAATCATGCTAAAAACATGCTAGTCACATGCTAGTCACTTGCTAATCATGCTAGTGACATGCTAGTCGACATGCTAGTCACTGCTAGAATCATGCTAGTGACATGCTAGTCACTTGCTAATCATGCTAAAAAACATGCTAGCGACATGCTACTTCAATCATGCTAAAACATGCTAGCGACATGCTAGTCACTTGCTAATCATGCTAAAACATGCTAGTCACTTGCTAGCGCTACATGCTAGTCACTTGCTAATCATGCTAGAAACATGCTAGCGACATGCTAGTCACTTGCTAATCATGCTAGTGACATGTTAGCAACTTGCTAATCATGCTAGAAACATGCTAACGGCATGCTAGTCACTCGCTAATCATGCAAACAATCCATGCTATTCACTTGCTAATCATGCTAAAAACATGCTAGCGACAAGCTAGTCACTTGCTAATCAAGCTAGAAACATGCTAGCGACATGCTAGTCACTCGCTAATCATGCTAAAAACATGCTAGTGACATGCTAGTCAATTGCTAATCATGCTAGTGACATGCTAGTCACTCGCTAATCATGTTAAAAACATGCTAGTCACTTGCTAATAATGCTAGAAACATGCTAGTAACTTTGCTAATCATGCTAATGACATGCTAGTCACTTGCTTTATTAAACTTCTTAAACTTTTCAAACTTTTTCAAACTTTTCAAACTTTCTAAACTTTTCAAACTTTCTGTTCAGGCTTTCTCAAGCCAACTTAAAGTTTGTCTTGACGAACTTTTTTTATCTAGTTATTATTATTCTTCTGAGACTAAAATTATCAACTCTAACTCCTCCTAGAGCTTTAACTCTACAGACTCCAAACTCAGCCCAGCTCTTCAGACTGATCTCGCCGGGTGTGCTATATCTTTTCTAACTGATCAGACTTATGGTTTTCATAAAAATGAAGATTAAAAATCATAAAAATCCCATAGACTTTCATTAACGGAATGTTCAGATGAGCCAAGCTCCAACTGTCAAAATTCAAATCTAAACAAACTGAAGCCCATTATACTCAATCAAGCTTCGCCTCTATGTACTATTTCTAATCCATTTAAACTCATTCAAACTCATCTATCTAATATTTCTAATCTATCTATCTATCTATCTATCTATCTATCTATCTATCTATCTATCTATCTATCTATCTATCTATCTATCTATCTATCTATCATCTGACTATTTCTAATCTATCTATCACTGCACAGTGTGTTAAGCACATTTTCAGGCCTATGCTAGCGACATGCTAGTCACTTGCTAATCATGCTTACAACATGCTAGAATCAATGCTAACAACATGCTAGTCACATGTTAATCATGCTAGAAACAATCCAAGCCACTTGCTAATCATGATACAAAAATCCAATAAACATGCTAGTAACCATAATAAAAACATCAAATTGACAATCAAGCAAACAACTAATCATGCTACTGACATGCTAGTCACTTGCTAATCATGCTAAAAACATGCTAGTGACATGCTAGTCACATGCTAATCATGCTAGAAACATGGCTAGCGACATGCTAGTCACTCGCTAATCATGCTAAAACATGCTAGCGACATGCTAGTCACTCGCTAATCATGCTAAAAACATGCTAGCGACATGCTAGTCACTTGCTAATCATGCTAGAAAACATGCTAGCGACATGCTAGTCACTCGCTAAACATGCTAGAAACATGCTAGCGACATGCTAGTCACTTGCTAATCATGCTAGAAACATGCTAGCGACATGCTAGTCACTTGCTAATCATGCTAGAAACATGCTAGCGACATGCTAGTCACTCGCTAATCATGCTAGAAACATGCCAGCGACATGCTAGTCACTTGCTAATCATGCTAGAAACATGCTAGCGACATGCTAGTCACTTGCTAATCATGCTAAAAACATGCTAGTGACATGCTAGTCACTCGCTAATCATGCTAAAAACATGCTAGCGACATGCTAGTCACTTGCTAATCATTGCTAAAAACATGCTAGCGACATGCTAGTCACTCGCCTAATCATGCTAAAAACATGCTAGCGACATGCTAGTCACTCGCTAATCTATGCTAAAAACATGCTAGTCACTTGCTAATCATGCTAGAAACATGCTAAAACATGCGCGACATGCTAGTCACTTGCTATCATGCTAATCATGCTAGCACATGCTAGTAACTTGCTAATCATGCTAGTGACATGCTAGTCACTTGCTAATCATGCTAGAAACATGCTAGTCGACATGCTAGTCACTCGCTAAAAACATGCTAGTGACATGCTAGTCACTTGCTAATCATGCTAGAAACATGCTAGCGACATGCTAGTCACTCGCTAATCATGCTAGAAACATGCTAGTGACATGCTAGTAACTTGCTAATCATGCTAGAAACATGCTAGTCACTGTGCTAATCATGCTAATCATGAAAACATGCTAGCGACATGCTAGTCAATCTAATCATGCTAAAAACATGCTAGTGACATGCTAGTCACTTGCTAATCATGCTAAAACATGCTAGCGACATGCTAGTCACTTGCTAATCATGCTAAAAACATGCTAACGACATGCTAGTCACTCGCTAATCATGCTAAAAACATGCTAGCGACATGCTAGTCACTCGCTAATCATGCTAAAAACATGCTAGTTCACTTGCTAATCATGCTAGAAACATGCTAGCGACATGCTAGTCACTTGCTAATCATGCTAGAATCATGCTAGTAACTTGCTAATCATGCTAGTGACATGCTAGTCACTAGCTAATCATGCTAGAAACATGCTAGTGACATGCTAGCAAATTCCAAACATGTTAACAACATCTAATCATGTTAACAACATCATGCTAGAAACATGCTAGCGACATGCTAGTCATGCTAATGCATAATAGAAACATGCTAGTCACTTGCTATCATGCTAGACATGCTAGTCACTTGCTAATCAGTGACTAATCTAAAACAACATGCTAGTGACATGCTAGTCACTCGCTAATCATGCTAAACAACATGCTAGTAGTCATGCTAGTCACTCGCTAATCATGCTAAAGAAAAATATGCTAGCGACATGCTAGTCACTCGCTAATCATGCTAAAAATATGCTAGCGACATGCTAGTCACTTGCTAATCATGCTAAAATCATGTTAGTGACATGCTAGTCATGCTAGACTAGCTTAAAAACATGCTAGTGACATGCTAGTCACTTGCTAATCATGCTAGAAACCATGCTAGTGACATGCTAGTCACTTGCTAATCATGCTAGAAACATGCAAGCGACATGCTAGTCACTCGCTAAATCATGCTTATCATGCTAGTGACATGCTAGTCACTCGCTAATCATGCTAGAAAAAAACTTGCTAGTGACATGCTAGTCACTCGCTAATCATGCTAAAAACATGCTAGCGACATGCTAGTCACTCGCTAATCATGATAGCGACATGCTAGCGACATGCTAGTCACTCGCTAATCATGCTAGAAACATGCTAGCGACATGCTAGTCACTCGCTAATCATGCTAGAAACATGCTAGTGACATGCTAGTCACTTGCTAATCATGCTAGGGAACATGCTAGTCGACATGCTAATCATGCTAATCGTGCTAGCCACATGCTAGTCACTTGCTAATCATGCTAGAAACATGCTAGTCACTTGCTAGTCACTGCTATATCATGCTAAAAACATGCTAGCGACATGCTAGTCACTCGCTAATCATGCTAAATTCACTTGCGCGACATGCTAGTCACTTGCTAATCATGCTAGAAACATGCTAGCGACATGCTAGTCACGTGCTAACCATGCTAGTGACATGCTAGCGACATGCTAATCACTTGCTAATGCTAGAAACATGCTAGTGACATGCTAGTCACTCCTTGCTAATCATGCTAGAAACATGCTAGCGACATGCCAGTCACTCGCTAATCATGCTAAAAACATGCTAGGCGACATGCTAGTCACTTGCTAATCATGCTAGAAACATGCTAGCAACATGCTAGTCAACTCGCTAATCATGCTAAAAACATGCTAGTGACATGCTAGTCAATTGCTAATCATGCTAGCAACATGCTAGTGACATGCTAGTAACTTGCTTATCATGCTATCAAACAACATGCTAGTAACTTTGCTAATCATGCTAATGGCATGCTAGTCACTTGGTTTTATTTAAACTTCTTAAAACTTTTTTTCAAACTTTTCTAAACTTTTCAAACTTTCTAAACTTTTCAAACTTTCTGTGTCAGGAACTTTTTTATCCTCAAGCATTATATTTAATAAAATTTGTCTTGACGTTATTTAACTAAACGAAAAATATAAAAATTAAATCTAATTCAAAATATTAACAAAAAATGTAATGGTTTATCAATGATACTTAACTAAATATATTAGGGATGCACCGAAATGAAAATTCTGGATGCACTTGGCTGAAAACCGAAACCGAAAATGCTTTGTAATAATTACTTGTTATTTTACCAAATAATATAAAGTAATTTTTAATTTAACTCAGTAATTTTAATGATACTGAATTAAAAAAAAAACACAAGCCAATATAACAACCACACTTTTATTGAAAGTAACACAATGAAATTAGGTTTAAAATATATGAATATTAAATAATATATTATTTTTATTAAAAAAACAAGTTCTTGCAACAGAATCAGATATTAACCATTTTTATTTGGGTCATTGCTTTTATGATCCGTTAGCCAAGTCTTTAACTGTCCGCAGCGAGTGCCAGTTCCTAACCTGTAATGGGAGGAACAATGATGCCACCTATACCTATGCCAGCTATGTCTTCTGTGCCTCATACCGCCGTACCTTCAGTACCCCCAATGCCAGCTATGCCTTCTCTGCCAGCTTTGCCAGCTATGCCTAATGTGCCACTAATGCCTGATATGTCAGGTATGAATGCTGCATAAATGATGCTTTCCGTTGCCCGCTGATTTATTCTTTGGGATCATTCATGAAAGACAGCACTATTTATTTCTGTGTATTCTAATTCACAGTTTTATCAAGTAATCTGCTGTTATCTCTAAAGGTGTAGATTCCAGCTGTCTTAGCACAGCAGCAGCAGGCCATCATCAACCAGCAAGCGATTATATTGGTGAGCACATAGAGCATGATTTAAACCTACAGTTAAATACTAAATGCATTTGAATACTGAGATAATGTGGTGTACCACAGGCTCAGCAGATGACAATGCAAGCCATGGCCCTCCAGCAGCAGATGTATAATTCAGTGCAGCACACACA